>NC_056737.1:1296420749-1296720749 GCF_019279795.1 Protopterus annectens
GGCTCGTGACTTTGGACCTCAAGGAGGCATACTTGCATGTCCCTATCAGACAAAACTGCAGAAGATACCTCAGATTCATAGCTGGTTCAATGCACTACCAATTCTCTGCACTGCCCTTTGGCTTATCTACTGCGCCCAGAGTCTTCACAAAGTGCCTGGCACCAGTAATTGCATTTTGCAGACAGAGAGGAATTCATATTTATCAGTACTTTGACGACTGCCTGATTCAAGCAGAGAGCAAGGACAGTCTTCTAAAGCATCTGGTGTTTGTAAAAAAGTTAAGATGTTCATCGTGCATACAGCTGCAGTCATAACAGATGGGTTCTCCTGCCGTCAGGCGGGTCCTCGGTCGGCCGAATTCCAAAGTCTAGGTCCGGCGTCAGTTGTCGTCGCTTCTTCCCTGACGTCAGTGCGCCAGGGGTATAAAAGAACCAGCCAACGCCATTTTCTTCAGTCTTTCTTGTTGCGCGGTGCCCGAAGCAAAAGCAGTTCGCAAGTGCCGGTCGGCCAGCTCCTGAAATTACGAAAATTTTGCAACCGAAGTCTTCTTGAAAGCTAAGTACCCCGTTGGGGAAACTTTTATTGCCTCAGACTGATGTCAGACAAAGTTAATAATTGTATTTCTTGTGGGAAGCAAATACCGCATAAGGATTTTCATTCCCTCTGCATTCCTTGCTTAGGCCCAGACCACGACGTCTTGGTCTGTCGTTTTTGTGCTACATTCAACAAATGCACCATTAAGCGTCGGGCGGAGTTCGCCCAGCACTACTTTGGCAAAAAATTTAACTATATTATGTCGTCGGATACTCCGACTCCAGTTTTGTCTAAAAAACGCAAAGATAAGGACCGACACACGAGGTCCGCGGCCTCTACCGACACCACGCCAAAGCCGAAGTCTTCTAAAGCATCTGGTGTTTGTAAAAAAGTTATTAAGTTACCTGGGGTACACAGTAAACGAAAATAAATCAAAACTAGTGCCCTCATAAGAGATTATATTCATGGGTGCCAGCTTGAACACAACGGCCCAGATGGCTTATCTCACGCCAGACAAGCAAGGACAATTGACTTAATACTTTCAATTGATGTCAACAAAGACCCAACTCCCTGCAAGACAAATTCTGCAGGCCTTGGGTTACATGGCATCCTGCATACTACTAATTCCATATGCCAAACTGCATATGAGGAAACTACAACGGTACCTAAAGAATGTATGTTTTCAACACTGTCAAAGTTTGGAAACAGTTATACCACTGATCCCTAGCCTTCAACAGGAGTTTCAGTGGTGGGCTCAAGCTTGTCACCTCAACAAGGGACAGCCTTTTACACAACCCACAGCCAGGCAAACACTGACAACAGATGCATCGGATTACGTCTGGGGAGCACACATGGCAGGCAAATGTATTCGGAGCACGTGGTCCGCAGAACAAAGGCATCTTCACATCAATCAAAAAGAGATGCTAGCTGTACAAAATGCCCTTATAGCTTTCAAGGACCTGCTGCATCCAGGACAACTACTGATAAAGACAGACAACACCATGGTACATAAATAAGCAAGGGGGCACTCACTCCTACCCCCTATGCAGACAAGCCATGACCTTGTGGAACACAGCTGTAAACTTTCGTTCATCTGCAAGCACAATTCCTGCCAGGAGAGAAAAACACACTGGCAGGCGACTTAAGCAGAAACATCATGGATCCCCACGAATGGGAATTGAATCCACAAATATTCAGAATGATAACACAGAAATGGTGGAGCCCGGACATAGATCTGTTTGCATCCCCAGTAAACTGCCAGCTACAAAAATTCTGCACAAGGAGTTACCATCCACAAGCATGGAAAGTGGATGCCCTCTCATTCAGCTGGGAGAACCTACAAGTATACGCTTTCCCACCACTACCTCTCCTGCCAAAGGTACTCATAAAAGCCAGGCAAGAAGAGCCAAAGATGATCCTGATTGCACCAGACTGGCCACGCCAGCACTGGTACCCAATCTTAAGGAGCTTAACACAAGAACACCCTGGATTTTGCCTCAAATTCCACATCTGCTGACTCAGCACAACAATCAAATACTACACAGCCAGCTAAAGACCTTAAACCTAGCTGCATGGAAGATTCCTTAGTCAAGCAAGCAATATCTCTCTCCAAAGCTGTTATGCATGCCATTCTGGAGGCCAGAAGGCCTAGTACCAGGAAAGCCTATTCGGATAAATGGAAGAGATTCTGTGCCTGGAACCAAGCTCATAGCCATGACCCTCTTGTCCCAAACATTCCTCAGATACTACAATACTTAACTGAGATGCTGGACAAAGGCCTCTCCTTCTCATCCATCAAGATCCTATCCTCTGCCATCTCTGCTCCATTACAACACAGATCCACCAATTTTCTCTAATCCTCTGTTAAAACAGTACCTCAGAGGGGCTAAAAACATAAGACCGCCCCGTAGAGCACCTACTCCAACTTGGGACCTCAACTTTGTTTTGGAAAAACTAACTTTACCTCCTTGTGAGCCAGTTAACACAGCAGAATTAAAATATATCTCTTGGAAAACTGCTCTACTCTTGGCAATAGCATCAGCACAAAGAGTTTCAGAATTACAGGCACTAATGGCAGTGGAACCTTTCCTCATTTTCCACCAGGACAGGGTGTTTTTAAGAACTAACCCTACGTTTATGCCAAAGGTGGTATCCAGTGTGGCTCTAAACCAAACTATTCACCTGCCAACTTTTTATCGTAAACCACAGAATAAAGGGGAGAGACTACTGCACTCTTTGGACATTCACAGGCAGTTACGCTTCTACTTGGACAAAACCAAAGCTTTCAGAAAATCTGAGAAATTATTGGTAGCATATGCTGCAGGAGCACAGGGAAAAGCCATTTCAAAACAGACTATTTCAAAGTGGATAGGACATTGTATACGTTTCTGCTACACATACCATGGAAAACCTGTACCTAGCAGCATTAGATCTCACTCCACCAGGGCAACAGCCACTTCAACTGCCTACGTCATGGGGAGTACCTACCAAGGATATTTTGGAAGCAGCAACTTGGAGTTCTGTACATACCTTCACCAAGCATTACCATCTATACTCTAAATCCAGAGCTGGCTTCACCACTTGCAGTGCTGCACGGCCTTATAGCCACCCCTAATGCCTTATAGAACCAGCCACCCTACCTCAGCTTTGGGATTCTACCCAAGTGTAATGACTGCAGCAGTGTAACACGATGAACATCGTACAGTTTTGTACCTACCGTAAATGTAGATGTTCGAGTGTATACACTACTGCAGTCCAGGTTACCCTCCCTCCTTCCCCTCTTACTGGCTGGTACGTACCTATGTCTTCTACCTTTACTACCTATGGGGAGTATTTGCTGGTAGCTGTAAGTTGTTTTTTGCTTTTCTTATGTATGTTTTATTAGCAATTGGAATTGCCTACCTATTTAGAGACACCTGACATCTGGTACAAGAAAAACTGAAGAAAACGGAGACACCTGACATCTGGTACAAGAAAAACTGAAGAAAACGGCGTCGGCTGCATCTTGTATACCCCTGTCGCACTGACGTCAGGGAGGAGGCGACGGCAACCGACGCTGGACCAAGACTTTGGAATTCAGGCCGACTGGGGAACCACCTGACGGCAGGATAACCCAAGTGTAATGACTGCAGCAGTGTATACACTCTACACTCTAACATCTACATTTATGGTAGGTACAAAACTGTACTTTAATATGCATGCCCCCAAGACGGGAAGTGAGAGGGAGTAGATGGCAATCTTGTGTAGGAGTATGATTTTGCATGAGGATATATTGGTAATAGGGGATTAGAATATGATTGCCAACAAACAGATGCCCGTGGTGGATTAAGGATGAAGAGGTTAGCAGTAACAGATTTTTGATGTGTTACTGTAAGCTGTGTCAATTAAGTGATGTAGCTAGATGGAAGGGAAAAGTGAGCAATTTTACTTACTGTTTGCCAAATAGAAGTTGGTCTAGGCTGGGTAGAGCTTTGGTTTCCCAGAAGCATCTTTGTGTAGACTGGATAGATTTAAAGTGGGATTTGTAGTTTCAGATTGTATACTGACCATTGCTGGCTGTAAGGAAAGAAAGATATCTATGTAGAGTAAAAACACTTGCATGTGAAGTTGTTAAATCTCGCCGTTTATTCTCACTGATGGGTTCGGAGCCGATCCTCTGCTCTGACACGGCCGATAGCAAAGCTCAAGGTTTGCCAGTAGCTCGAGACCAAGCCTCTTATCCCACAATGCACTGCTGGAATTACCTCAGATCTGGTTTGCCGCGGCAAGAGAGATCTTGGTGATCCAGCTAGCTCGGACCATTTGCGATAGAAAAAACAGCAAGTTCTTATAAAAAAATCTTTCTTTTTGTTTTAGAGGACAGTTGTGTATTAGTGTTTAAATATTTGATAGTAGTTTCTATTCTGGATAGATAGTGCCCTGTTGGCCAGTAGTTTTGTGTGGGCCTTTAGCCCTATTTAGGTTCATAGGTTCATAGGTTCATACTAGGCTATCTGCCCAAGGGCATTTATAAGCCTAGCCCATAGTTATGTGGCTTTCGCCACCCCTTTAGTTTGAATAAAAACTATGCCTATCATTTTGCTGTGCCTCTGTCAAGCAGTGACGCTGAAGTAATCCCTGGGGTATATCTGCAATCTCCCATCCATTGGTCAAGATTCCTCTTGAACAAGACCAGAGAGGTGCTCTGCCTCACATGTACCGGGATTTTGTTCCACAGCATAGGGAGTCTCTGGGTGATGAATCTGTCCCTCCAGCACGTTCTATTTATAACCGTGTCAAGGTTTAAGTCTCCGCCCTTGTGGTTCTGAGGGATCTAGATTTTTGAGGTGAAGCATATTCATCAAATCTGGGTTTGACATGGCCTTATATGTCAGGCACAGGTCACCTCTGAGCAAGCGGTATGAGACTGAATAGAGCTGGAGTTCTTTCAGTCGGGCAGCATAAGACATATTTTTGAGACCCTTTATCCTTTTGGTGAGGAACTTTTGGGGCCTTTCAAGCTGCAGCAGGTGTCTGGTCAGATACATTCGAACGGGCATTGTACTCAATCATAGGTCTAATAAGTGATGAGTACAGGGGACGATGACCTCCCTTGATCTAGATGTGAATCCCTTCATGATCAGGTGGGTGATATAGAAGGTTTTCCTAACTACTTTAGCAACATGAGTGTCAAGTGAAAGGCTACTGTCAACCTGGGTCCCCAGATCTCTGATGACTTTTTCTGTGCTCAGTGGATTGCCACCTATATGGTAGCTAGGGGTAGCCTTGTTTTTCCCAAAGGGTATGACTATGCATTTTTTGGCGTTTAACTTCATGCCATGGCTCTGGCACCAGTTATCCATTTCTGTGAGGCCCTTCTGGAGGATATCTGTGTCAGATGTGTTTTCGACTATGGCCCAGTTTGCAGTCATCTGCAAACTTTGTCAGCCATAACCCTCCTGTGTTTGCTTGTACTTCAGAAAAGTAGATGCCGAACAAGAGTGGACCCAGGACTGAGCCCTGTGGGACACCACTTGTGACAGGCTTTGAGTCTGACATGGCTCCAGCAACTCTGACCCTGTGGGTTCTGTCACTTAGCCAGTTTGCAACCCATCTTGTGATGTATGGGTTTACATTCAAGCTGATGAGTTTTTCGATGATACCTGAGTGGGGTATTGTGTCAAGGCCTTTGCCAGGTCGAGGTAGGCTGTATGGACTGCCTTTCCCTCATCAATGGCCTTGGTGACTGTCTCAAAAAGTCAACCAAGTTTAAGAGGCAGGATCTGCCTTTGACAAAGCCAAACTGAGTTGGATCCAAAGTCTGCAAGTTCCCTATGTCTTTATTTATGAGTTCCATTATGATCCTCTCCATGGCTTTGCAGATAAGGCTTGTCAAGCTAATGGGGCGGTAATTTCCAGGGTCTGTGGAGGCACCGCCCTTATGAAGTGGGACCACAGTCGCGGCGCCACTCCTTGGGTAATGTATCCTGAGGTGAGGCTAAGATTAAACAGCTGTCCTAACTGTGGGTTTAATTCCTCATTGAGTTCATGAAGCACACAGCCGGGGACACCATCCGGTCCCATGGATGCTGTGTTTTTTGCCTTAGTGAGGGCAGTTCTCACCTGGGCGTTGGAGATGTTTGGGGGGCTACAATCCTCTGGAATAGATATCTCTCCTTTGGGAGGGGGAGAAGTTTGCACTGAACCTGTCAGCCAGTATGTTGGCAATGTGTGTAGGTTCAGTAATTTTCACATCATTTTGAAGACTTATTAATCTTCTTAGCCAGGGTTTTCTCTGTGGGCTTTTTTAGCCCTGTATCTGTAAACTATAATTGTTATAGATAGTGCCCGGATTGGGCTTGGTTACTTTGTGAGTCTTTACAAGTAAAGTAAAGATTTTACTGTCTTAAATTTTTGCAGCATACTAGTTTGTTTTACCTTAACTATGTCGTGTGACGGAAAAAAACCATCCTAAATCGGGATTCAAGAAATGCCTAGATTGTGGGCAGAAAATGTTCGTCACTGACGGACACATTCAATGTGTCTACTCTCTGGGGGCTAAACACCTCCAAGACACTTGCAGCATTTGCCATTCCTTTTCTTCAAGAGTCCTCTTGGAGAGAAGGAGAAAGCTAATAGAAAGGGGATTGCTGCAGCAATCTTTTTCTGAGGTGTTGAGTAGCCATGAGGGTACTAGCTTGTCCTCCAAATCCTCAAAATCCAAATCTTTAGACAAAGTGGCAAAAAAGACAAAAATTTCAGAATGAGTGTCATCGGTTCCACAGATCTCAGAACCGAGTGTACCTTTGATTCGGAGCCAGCTCTCAGTATTGGAGCCGGTCTCTGAAATTCCTTTTCCTCCTCTGCTCCAGTCAGCACCTTTGGTGCTTTCTGCTAAGTCCTCAGTCAGCCTTTCAGATTTGGACATGGATCGGCTAGTGCAGAAGCTTTTACAGGCACCAGTACTTGCCAAATTGTTGTCGGCCCCAAACAGCTTGTTGGTGCCGAAGACCATGGAACCGTATTTGTCTACTCCTCCGAGCCGTACTGGACTCACCGAGCCGAAGGAAACTGAACCGACCATTGTCGAACCCTTGGAGCTGATACCTGCACCGGTGTTATCGGCTCCATCTACTTGGATGTCCTCGGCGCCGACCGAGCACTCTAGGAGCCGATGCTGTCCCATCGGGTCCGGGGAGCATAGTCGAACCGATTTGTCTGTGCAGACTCTTCCTCTCTGGGCTTCGGCTCGGATGAGCTCTGCTCCTACCTCGGGCTCTGAGCCCCGGGTTTCAGTGCGGGAGTATCGGACGGTACTCTCGGGTCCGTCCACTCCTTGTCAGATCCATGGTGCCTTCGATGTTATAAGGAGAATTTTGTCTCCAAATACAACATCAGCATCGGTTCAGCCTTTCCTCTCCCCTCAAGCTCCTGTGTCTGCTTCATCTACCGGTCCCTCTAAGCGTAGAGACCCCGAGCCTCAAGTACCCCCACAGGGTGTCCCCAGACCTCCCCAGATCCTCCCACAGAGGAGGTGCCCAGGAAGAGACTGTGCAAGAGGAGACACTTAGACTCCCCACAGGAGTCTTTGACATCTGACACGGATTCGGATGAGTCAGAAGGGTCCCCTCGATCCCCCTCTGAGGATATCTCCTTTGCAGAGATACTAGAGATCCTTAGTCAGAGGGGTGATTGGCAGTCCAAGACACCTACTGAGGATGAGTCCGTGCTCTTGAAGGCTTTTGGGTCTCAACCTTCCACTTCTTGGGTGTCTCCACCTTATGATGAGCTCATGGAATTGATCTCTCGTAAGACGTGGGAGTCACTGGAGGCCATGGAACCTGTTCCTCGTAAGCCCAATAAATTCATGTCTGCCCCAGTGGACAAGCCATTTTTGACAAAGGGAGTGCCTGTTGATGCCATAGTGGTAGCTGCAGCCACCAAAAAGGAAGTGTCTGAGACATCCACATGTATCCATCCTCCTAACAGAGATTCTAGGTTCATGGATAGATATGGGAAACGCATGTTTAGTTCAGCGACTTTTTCTCTGCGATCACTGAACTACTTAACCCACTTTACGAGACTACAAAGAGATCTCCTGAAAGAGCTAGGAGATGCTCTCTAGGGTACGGTAGCTGCAGGGGTGGCCAACAAAGTCAACGCCCAGCTCGCTACCCTAAACTCAATGGTAAACTCGTCCATGTGTCTCATATCCTATGCAGCTGATGATTCGAGTAGAGCCGCTAGTTCGGGCATTGCTCTTCGAAGACAAGCCTGGATGCATCTATGTTCCATTGCGGAACCCTTTGTCTTCCTTTATTAACAGCCCATTTGATGGCTCATCACTGTTTGGGCCCAAAGTAAAGGAAACTTTGACCAGGTGTGAGCAGGAAGGCAAGACCTTTATCTGCCGTTGAAGTCAGTTTTTCTACCCCTACTTGGCCCTACCCCAAGGGCCCTAGGGGAGGGAAAATGTGGTTCCGAAAAGCACAGGGAGACTTTCAGGACACACGTGGAGGAACTCCCTCTAGAGGCAGAGGAGGGGGTTATAACGGAAGATGCCGCCCCAGTGGCAGAGGGGGTCCGCAGCAACAGGGTGACAGGGGTCAGTTCTCCGGTCAACCCTAGTAGCTCTGGAGGCAGTCGGGGGTCGCTTGTCTTTTTTGTACCCAGAAGCCTGGCTAAACATAACAGATACATGGGTACAAAGCATCATTTCCAGAGGATATTTCATACCGTTCTCTTCCCCTCCCTTTCCCGTAAAGAGAATCCCAGATGTTCCACCCAATCTTGGGGAACAAGCAATTGTAAGAGGCCCACAGATTGCTAGAAAAAGAGTCATCCGACCACTCCCAGCAGACCAAGTTGGATTCGGAACTTACTCAAGATTCTTTTTGGTCCCAAAGGAAACAGGGGACTGGAGACGTATTTTAGACCTCAGCAGACTCAACCAGTTCGTAAAGAAAGAGAAGTTCCGAATGGTCATGCTTCAGTCCATTCTTCCCTTCCTAGGGAAAGGCGATTAGATGTGCTCCATAGATCTCAAGGATGCGTACTATCACATAAAGATGAACAGATGCTCCAGAGATCATCTGCGTTTCCGGCTGGGAGCCAATCATTACCAGTTTTGAGCCCTGCCCTTTGTTCTCACTGCAACCCCCAGAGTGTTCACCAAATGCATGGCAGTGGTCACGGCTCACCTGAGACATCTAGGATTCCAGGTGTTTCCATACCTAGACGATTGGCTCCTCACCGCTACCATCAGGCATCAATTGACTCAGGCAACACAGTACACTTACACTTTGCCATCAGTTAGGCATTACAATCAACTTCGAAAAGTCTGCCTTATCGCCATCGCAGCATGCCGTTTTTATAGGAGCAGAGTTGGATACCTCAACTACCACTCTATGTCTTCCTAACGAAAGAGTCTCACTTCTACGCCAACACGTCAACTCACTGGTGTCAAAGAGCAAAGCTACAGCAGCAGAGGTCTTGAAGGTGCTAGGTTTGTTGGCAGCAGCAATCCTGGCTATACCGCTCGCAAGGATGCATATGGTATAGCCTTCTTCACCTGTCTTCCACACTCACCATTACTCCGAACCGTTGATCCCAAGTACTTAAACTGATTCACCTTCGCCACCTCTACTCCCTGCATCCTCCCCATTCCTCTGTCCTCCCTCTCATTCACACACATATATTCTGTCTTAGTCCTGCTGACCTTCATTCCTCTTCTCTCTAGAGCATATCTCCACCTCTCCAGGGTCTCCTCAACCTGTTCCCTACTCTCACTACAGATCACAACGTCATCTGCAAACATCACAAGGTCCACGGGGACTCCTGTCTGATCTCGTCTGTCAACCTGTCCATCACCATTGCAAATAAGAAAGGGCTCAGAGCTGATCCTTGATGTAATCCCACCTCCACCGTAAACGCATCCGTCACTCCCACCGCAGACCTCACCGCTGTCACACTACCCTCGTACATATCCTTAGTGTCCTATGACCAAGCTGTATGATTGTGTTGTGTTTCACCTTAGGAATTTGCTTGTGGAGACACCAATGTGTAATTTTATGTGTAGTGGCTGGTGCTGACTTGATTTTTGTTTGCATGTAGTTTCTGAAGGCAGCGTAAGGGAGGCTTGTGAAGTTTTGATTAGTTACTTGCAAGTATCTTTGCATCTGTAGGTTTACGTGTCGAGACCTTATTTAGTGAACAAAATGATGTACGTGTGCTGGCAGTTTGTCATTTGGTTTGTATGAGAGTCATGTCTCAATTTTCATAATGTAACTACATCTCTCACATACTGTTTTTTTTTTTTTTTCAGGATTAAGTAGTTGTTAGTATACAAGAGACAATTGCTACATTGCTTCAGGATGCCCATGTCCACCAAGCTGGTCACAGAGTTAGCAGGAAAGTGCCTATCCATGGCATCAGGTTTTTTTGCTATGGGTTTAACCAGGGAGAAACGTGGGGAGATTTAACTGGACTTGGGGTGATGGCACAAGGATGAAGAATGGGTGCTGTACTCTGTGTGAACTGCAGCTATCCAACAAGGCAGTGTTGCTCTGAGTGCAACTCGGATGCTCCTAGAGCAGCAGGGGGACTGAGGAAGGTTGCAGAGATGGTTATTCTAATGGAAATTTTAACTTGATGGTGTTTGTTTCTATACAGGGCACTGATAACTGCCACTGCCCAGAGAATAGCGTAGTGCAAACACTGGTCTTGTATAGAATCAGAAAAACATGTTTTAGAATAGCAAAGTCCACAGACCAATCAAGAAAACACAAAAACAGACGAGCTTTCAGCCAGCAGCCCCTAACTCAGATAGGTTTGCTACAGCACACTTGTGCCACTAGAGTGGAGTCAGAAAACCCTCTTAATGTAAAAGTACTAGTTTTAGAGCTCAAGTACTGGGAAACCACACAGTGTAGATCAGTGGCGGCTGGTGATTTCAAATCGAAGGAGGCTGCAGGAGACAGCTGAATGGGTGGGGCCAATGGGAAGGGGTGTGGTCTACTAGAAAGGGGAGTAGCTCTGCTCAAAACCACAAAACCTGGAACTTTAATTAAATACGCTGCCCTGGGTGCCAGACCGTCATTATGAGAATGCAGTCAAGACAGTGTGAAGTGTAGAAGAATATTTCAATGCATTAGCTGCATGACAGCTTACTTAATATCCAGAGGGAAACAAAAAGACTGTGAGGCATGAAAAAATAAATTACTTTTTAAATACATTACTGGAATGCCAGTCAAAATCAAGTACAAGAAAAACAAGCAGCACTCAACTCAAACCACTTCTCCTTGTACTCCTGTTCCAATTATAATTTATATTCAGCTTTATTAAAATACCAGGTAACATGCTGAAAGTAGCAATCTCTGTGATACTCCCACTTGTAAAAATGTTTCTTATCCAAAAAAGACCTGCTGCCTGACCACAACTATCTACTTGTTTCATGGGGAAAACATGATCAAAGTAAAAAATGAAAAGCAAACAAGAAACAAACTCAAGATACATTGCTTAAAGGATTACTGTACAGGTAATGGACCACACACGATAGACTGGCATTCTGTTTGGTTTACAGGTAAAGCCTGCAAAGATGACTGCAAGTCTCCAACAAATGTAATGAGCTTCTTAAAGTAATAATGTAATCCTGTCCTTTATTACAAATACTGTCATATGCATTTCAATACCCAAGGCTTATACATTATCTAGTTATGCAAGTATTCTCTGCATGGCAACAGAAAGGCTTTCACTGTTGGCAATTCTTTAACAGTATGCTTATTAAAGCTTACTTGCATCTTACAATTTCAGACAAGCTTACCTGGTGGTCATTAAAGCATTGCTACTTAAACACAGAGCAACAGGCACTTTCTGAGTAATAATGAGCATAAATCAACAGTATAAAAATATGACAAACCCGAATATTCTGCAAAATCAAGGGCAGAATAAAAATAGTACTTGTGTCTACCTTGGATGGGGGGGGATACTCTGCACATTTACACTGCGTAAACTGCTCCTTGCCTTGCTTGGACACATCCAGAGTCACAATACATGAGGCAGTGGGGTGCAACAAGTATGTCACAATTTGAAATGTCTCTGGCTGACTGTGATGGCCCTGACACATTTGTCATACCGCTCAACCTCAGAGCAAGAAATCTGGACAAAGCCGTACAGAGAAGTGGGACAAGGCCCAAAAATAAGTACAATTTTAAATATTGCTCTTATAAACTTAGAAAGGTAATAGAGTAGTAGGTCTTGCATTAGTATGAATTTCTGAAGGGTATGAAATCTGAAACACAAATGTTTGTCATTATTTTCTAACTCCAGTCTTTGATTTGCTACTAATTTGCCAAAAAAACACAATTTTTTGAAAAATGGACCAAAATGTGATGCAAAAATATAAAATAGCCACACAATACAGCTGGGAACCTGTCAAAGAAGGGACACCTTTTTAATATTAGTACTGCTAACATGAGCAGCTGGCAAAATAAAAGAATCTGCATGCATTTCTGAAATAAAAGTAATCTATAACTCTGATTATTACAGTTCTTTCTTAATTGTAAACCCTCCACGTTTTCTTCCAAAATTGCCATTTTGCGGCGGGATTTTTAGGGGAAGAGCAACATTTTGAGCCAGAATCGGGGACAGTTTAGAGGTGTGGATATGCCTAATTCTTTAAAGCAATTTATTTGCACATACCTCTCAACCTGTTAATGCAGGAAATCTGGACAAGGCCAAATATACTTATAAACAGTACAAAAATTGTTGTATAAACTGAGACAGTTGATAGAATAACAGGTCTTGCTTTCGCATGCATTTTGCTGAAGGTTATGAAGTCTGAAACTCCGTGTCTGTCATTATTTAGTGACTTAATTCCCAAATTATTTGCCAGAAAACCACACATTTAATGAGGAAAAAAACAAAAATAAGAAGCAAAAATCTATTCATTCTTTGAAAATCTGGACAGTTGAGAGGTATAGTTCATCCGGGGCTGTCTTTGAGTTTGCCGCCCTTCCCCCTCACAAAATCGTGGTCGAATGGAGCCTCCCCCCTTAAGCTATTCCAATGAACCATTATGTGGCTATTTCATCCCATTTACCATAAACGCTAATGTGAATACTGATTTACTTCTACGATGATTTGGACTTCATTTGAAAGATTTATTTTGCATTTTACAGCACAAACACTAAGACATCTGCTAAACAAAGGAATGCAATCTCACAATGAAAACAGACTTAGCATTAAAACTTCTCTGCCCTTGAAACAGCATTGAAACCCACATTCAAAGAAAATACATTTTGCCAGTGACCAATAAAGATTAACTTTGGGCTGTTTTCAAATCATAGGCCCCTTGCACATGAAACATACACGTGGTCTTTGATAAACCTTTCTGATTTTATTAAATTATATTCCTGGTAAAATATAGTACAGCTGTAGAGGGCGTTTTAAATTTGTTTTGAACATTTTTCCAGTAAACAATGAAAAAAATGCATGCACCAATAATGACAAAACTGCCCAATTCAGAACATTTCTATCATAAAAGTCTACTCAAACTTCTACAGTCCACCAGTATCAGTAAATATGCACAATCTCTGAAGAAGTAAAAGTTATCTAAATAATTCCACATTAAAGAAATCTGTAACTAATGAAGAGGTTGCTGCTAGCAAACAACTTTATATGTTATTGTTTCATCTACAAATAAAGTGTCTGTTACCCTTGAGGAATAAATTGCCTATGTTTCATTAAAAATTATAAGCCTGACAACAACTATCTACTTGTTTCATGGGGAAAACATGATCAAAGTATCAGTAAATATGCACAATCTCTGAAGAAGTAAAAGTCATGTAATAATTGCAATAGGGAATGGATGGCAAACTGATAACAGGTTCAGAGTTGCTATGTATCTTCACCAAAAAGGACTGCAGCATCCACCCCCTTTACAATACAGTACAGTATCAGCAATGCATCTACCTACTGCAGGAGTAGAACCCACAGCCTTCTGCATCAAAAGCAAGTACACTACCGGTTGTGCTGTTAACAGTGCAAGCAGACTCAGCATAAGCATCAGTAAACTTTTGTTCCCCTGCAGCTCTCAGCTTTTTGTAAAATCTACTTGACACTCAGCTGTATCTCTGAACTTTGCAGCACAAGAAATCTGGAAAAAGCCAACATTTAGGGGGGGGGACAAAAGACCAAAAAACAGGGACACATTTTAAACATTGCTTGTATAATGTTGGAAAGTTGCTAGAATAAAATGCTGGGTTACCACCATACATTTCACTGCCAAGCATTGAACCCAGGACCCTGTGCAAAACAGTCACAGCAACATACCACTATGCCAAATCAATCATCTATTTTATGAAAGAGGAAGACTGAAACTTAAATGGCTACATTCAGTGAATTCAGTTCTCACCATAGCTGTCAACATCTTAGCACAAAACACCTGAACAAAGCCAATAACAGGAGAATACAGCCCCCAACCATATTAAGTGAGTTCAGTTATCACCATAGCCCTCAGCCTTAGCACAAAAAACCTGGGCGAAGCCAATAATGGGGGAATACAGTCCCAAAAATAGGGACAAATTTCAAATATCCATCTTATAAACTTGCTATAATAATAGGTTTTGTGTTACCATGTACTTTCTGAGGAAGATGAAGTCTGAAATTCCAATGCTTGTCATTTTTATTTATTTAACATTTGTTAACCAGGGAAGTCTGACTTGGAACAAAAGGCAATTTTTGGCAGAGGAAGAAACGCTCCGGACATGTCTTTGTAAGATGAGAGGACACCAGAGCAAACCCACTCAAACACAGGAAGGAGATGCCGACTCCACATAGAAGGCACCCCAGCCAAGAATCAAACCAGACAACCTGTAGCTGTTAGACAACAGTGGTACCACTGCACAACTGGCTGTGTTGAGAAACAAACATATAGAAACCACAGATATTATGAGGAACAGAAAAAATATGAGGCAAAAATCTGCCTTTTTTTTTTTTACAAATGGTGGTGGGTAGGGAATTCAGGCTCTTTCCATTTGGGCCCAAGGTGCAGGACACACACACACACACCCCTTACCTGCAAAGTCCGAAGCTTCATCGTTTGTTGCGCTGCATCCTGCACCATCATTGCCGGCTGAGGAGCTGTTATCCCGTGAGAGAACCTAAGGCTCGTTCTCGCTGTCCCGCAAGACCACCCTGCCTGCGGACGTTGCAGTCCGATCCCCTTCCAGTCTATGCAGTTAGAACTACTGCATAGACTGTTGGGAAAATGTAGATGCACATGTTGTAGTGCGGACTGCTGGTGGTGACAGTCTGGATTCTGTGAGCATGCTCCAGACTGGAAATGCTGCAAGTGCGCATGCGTGATGTTCCAGGACTCGCGGTTATTTTATTATTTTCTTTTTGTTATTTTTATTTTATATTTTGTTTAATTTTCTTATTTTACAGCTGGGAGGGCTGCAGTCCAATAGCACGGGCCACCCTGATGGTATCTATGCTTTTCCACATATGAAAGATACTGTGGTAGCTGAAATCTCTTTGGTCCCAGCATCAAAACCCTTTATTTTTTCAGATCCCAGTACTGTGGTTTGTCTGAAGAGATTTTTTTTTTTTTTTTGGTAGAGATAGAGATAACCGTTATCTTTAAATCCAGGTCTCCCCTTTACCCTTCCTGCTTCAAAGCAGTCCATTATCACAGAGGCTTCAGACTTTGCATGGGGAGCAGTTTCATGAGAGATAAAAATGCAGAGCCTTTGGGGCACCAGAGACTGACCAGAGCAAATAAATAGCAAGAACAGATGCTTGCTCTTATCAAGGCAGTCAACTCTGTCAACCATCTTTGGTCCCCAGGACCTCTTCAAGTAGTTATAGACAGTACCACAGACATGTACATCAACAAGCAAGGGGGAACCAGGTCACACCCCCCCCCCCCCATTCAGACTAACCGTGTTAGCTGAGGTTATAGCTTCACAGCACAAGCTCTCACTCTTCATTCATCCTACTTTCCATCAGACCAAAATTGTACAGCAGACAAGCTGAGCAGGGCCAGAGCAGACCCTCACTAATGGTAGATTAGGGGGTCTACCAGATTTGATCCATCTGTGGGGAGTTCCTCAATAGACGTCTTTGCATCATCTCTGAAGAGTCAACTCACAAAATTCTGTTCCAGGACTGCATGCAAGAAGGCCTGAAAGATCGGTGTCTTTTCTCTTCTCTGGACAAGATAGCTCCTTTATGCCATTCCCTTTCCACTAATATCCAGGGTACTTCTGAAGATTCAGAAGGAATCTCCCAAGATCATTGTGGTGACTATTTCTGGGCCAGGCAACTGTGGTTCTCCTTTCTTTTGAAAATGGCAAGGGGCAAATACCACAGTCTTCCTCACAGAATGGATTTACTTGTATAAGAACAGGATGATGTTCATCGTGCATACAGCTGCAGTAATCACAGATGGGTTTTCTGCCGTCAGGCGGGTCCTCGGTCGGCCGAATTCCAAAGTCTAGGTCCGGCGTCGGTTGTCGTCGCTTTCTTTCCTGACGTCACTGCGACAGGGGTATATAAGACACAGCCGACGCCATATTCTTCAGTCTTTTTTGCCGCGCAGTGCCCGAAGCAGAAGCAGTTCGCAAATGCCGGTCGGCCAACTCCTGAAATTACGAATAATTGGAAACCGAAGTCTTCTTTAAAGCTAAGTATCCCGTTGGGGAAACTTTTCTTGCCTCAGACCAATGTCAGACAAAGTTAACAATTGTATTTCTTGTGGGAAGCAAATACCGCATAAGGATTTCCATTCCCGCTGCATACCTTGTTTAGGCCCAGACCACAACGTCTTGGGCTGTCGCTTTTGCGTTACTTTCAATAAACGCACTATTAAACGTTGGGTGGAGTTCGCCCAGCACTTTTTTGGTAAAACCTTTGATTGTAAAATGTCGTCGGATACGCCAACTACCGTTTGGTCCAAAAAACGCAAGGACAAAGACCGACACCACGCCAAAACCGGCTACACGTGGTCCGGTTCTCAGCGAGGCGCCTACGCAGCTCCTGACTACCGACGACACTTCTTTGGCAGTGTCCTCTGTAACCGAGACCGCAGGTACCTCGGCCCATACCCAGACTACAACCACCGAAGCCACTGTGAGTGTTGAGCCTCCTAATGTGGATAGGTCCACTTCCACCCATGGTGTTTTTAGACCCTCATCTTCCTTCTCCATTAAGGCCTTTACTAAGTCAAAATCAGCCATGCATCCCAAGAGGCCTGTTGCACAGGGCCCATCTCCAGGCCCCATGCCTAAAAAGCAGATGCTAAAAATGGCTGAGGATTTAATTACTCTTATCAGGGGTTCCCAGCCCCCTCCAGACAAGAGACCCCGAGTGGAGGAAGCTTCTCCCTCTTCTGACCAGGATTCCATTTTTTCAGAACATTCTGATGAAGAGGAACACTCGTACTCCCCTTTTGAAGATTTGGATGCTGAGCAGTCCATTCCTTCTGTATCTCCCCCAGAGGATTTCTTTTTTGGGGAAACCTTGCACACCTTGAGGGAACACTTCCATTGGGAAGGCCAAGACTTTTCTGATTCCAAGAAAAGACTTAGGGAATTTCTTTTGTTACCTCAGCACAGACCTCTGGCGATACCTCCTGTCTTGGACATACTTGATGATGTTTACTCGGAGGCTTGCCTAAATCTGGATTCCCTGCCTCCTGCCCCAGTCAAGTCTGATAGGTACTACAGAGTTCCTACCTCTCACCAATTTCTTTACAAAAGCCATAATGCTGACCCTGAAACCATTTCTCAAGGCCCCAAGGGAATGAAGGCCTCTACTGCTAAGAATCCACTACCTTCCGAAAGAGAGTCTAGATCCTTAGAAAGGTGGGGAAAAAAGGTATATACCTCAGCCACCCTAGCCATGAGGGCCTTAAATTGTCAGTTCCATATGCTTAAATAACAGCAGTTTCTGTTATCACAATTAAGAAATAAAATGTCTCAACCTGAACAACCAGATTTGAAGGAGTTGCAGGATATGATGCATAGTGCAGAACAAGTGGGTAAACACACCTTACAATGTGGCTATGATGCCCTAGAGGCCTCAAGTAGAGCTGCTGTGACAGGATCAGTCATTCGTAGACATGCCTGGCTTAGAGAACAAACCTTGCCTGACCATGTTAAAGCTAAGCTACTAGATGCTCCTTTACAAAAGGATGTACTATTTGGTACTAATGCTGAGGAGATACTACGGAAAATGGAAGAAAAAGCTAAATCTATGCAAACTGTCAAAGCTTTTCTACAGGTTCAACCACCACGTTTTAGCAGAAATTGGCCTGCAAAGAACTGGTCCTTTCCAGCCACGGACAAGCCACAAAGAGGTAGATACAGGGCACAAGGGGCAGAGGACAACCTCAAGGATCATATAGAGGCAGACAATGGCAAACTCCAGCAACAAGAGGTGGCGAAGACAGTGCACAGCAATACAGGAAACAAACCCAATGACTTCCCCCTTTCCATGCCAATCAAGTCTCAGCTGGCAGCACCCTTGGGAGGAAAGCTGGCATTATTTACAAGAAATTGGCATATTATCACAACAGACAAATGGATCCTGGACATTATAAACAGAGGCTACAGATTTCACTTTCACACTCTTCCAAAAATGAGAGGCATGCCGAACCTGCCACACAATCAAAGGGCAGAGGCTCAAATACAAATTTCAAAGCTTATGGCCATGAAAGCTATTCAAGAGGTACCTACTCATGAACAAGGTCAAGGTTTTTATTCCAGACTTTTTCTGGTACCAAGGAAAGGAACCGACTGGAGACCCATTATGGACTTATCCATCCTAAACACATTTCTACTCGTACCAAAATTCAAGATGCTCACATTACAGCAGCTTCTTCCCATGCTGGGCAAGGAGTTTTGGCTGGTAACATTGGACCTCAAGGAGGCATACCTGCATGTCCCAATCAGACAAAGCTGCAGAAGATACCTCCGATTTCTTGCAGGTTCAATCCACTATCAATTCTCTGCATTGCCCTTTGGCTTATCTACTGCGCCCAGAGTATTCACGAAATGCCTGGCATCAGTAATTGCCTACTGCAGACTTCAAGGGATACAAATTTACCCTTATTTGGACGACTGCCTGATCCAAGCAGACAACAAGCACCTACGTTTGGAACATCTGGCTTATGTAACACGGTTATTGAATTCTCTGGGATACACAGTCAACAAGGAGAAATCCAGGCTAACACCATCTCAGAAAATAACTTTCCTGGGTGCCAACTTGGACACAAACACCCAGATGGCCTATCTTACGCCAGAAAAACAAGGGCAACTAACTCATTACTTCAAAATACTAGCAAACTGTACCAGGCTCATTGCAAGGAAAATCCTGCAGGCTCTGGGCTTCATGGCATCTTGTATTCTTCTAACCCCATGTGCAAAGTTGCATATGAGGAAACTTCAATGGTACCTAAAAAACCTATGGTCTCAACACAGCCACAGTTTGGAAACAATAATACCAATAATTCCATGTTTGCAAAAGGAATTTCTATGGTGGGCCCAAGCATGTCAAACAAACACAGGTCTTCCATTCTACAAGCCTCAAGCAAATCAAGTCATCACAACAGATGCCTCAGACTATGCCTGGGGGGCGCACATGACAGACAGGTGCATTCAGGGCAAATGGTCCCAAAAGGAAAAGCAGCTTCACATCAATCAAAAAGAAATGCTAGCAGTGATAAATGCAATTACAATTTTCAAGGACCTCCTGCATCCAGGGCAATTATTGATAAGAACAGACAACACCACAGTAATGTGGTACATAAACAAACAAGGTGGAACACATTCATACCCCCTGTGCAGGCTAGCCATGTCGCTTTGGAACTTGTCTCTGGAATGGCAAATCGAACTTCAAGCACAGTACTTGCCAGGATTGGAAAACACGCTGGCAGACAATCTAAGCAGAAATATGACAGATCCACACGAATGGAAGTTGCATCCTCAAGTGTTTACAAAGATAATCCAAGCTTGGGGAAGACCAGACCTAGATCTCTTCGCCTCCCACAGGAACCATCAATTGAAAAAGTTCTGTTCAAGGACCTTTCATCCAAACGCCTGGAGAGTGGACGCCCTTTCTTTCAGTTGGGCAACATGGACAGTTTACGCTTTCCCACCTTTGCCTCTTCTGCCCAAGGTGCTCTTGAAAGCAAGAGCAGACAGACCGAAGATGATACTGATTGCTCCAGACTGGCCAAGACAACACTGGTACCCACTCCTGAGGAGCCTAACACATACTCCCCCCTGGACCCTACCTCTAATGCCTCTTCTACTGACTCAGCACAGCTACAAAACTCTTCACAGTCAGCTGAAAACTCTCAATCTGGCTGCATGGAAAATTCCTTAACACCACAACAGACCCTGCTCTCCAAAGAGGTGCAGGATGTCATTTTGGAGGCCAGAAGGCCATCTACTAGAAAGGCTTACTCCGCAAAATGGAAACGTTTTGCTTGGAATGAGAAAAAAGGCCAGGATCCTAGAAAACTGAATTTGCCTCAGATATTACAGTATCTAGCTGAGCTGTTGAACAGTGGACTTTCATTTTCCTCCATCAAAATTCATGCCTCAGCCATTTCTGCAGAATACAACACTGATCCACCCTTATTCTCTCACCCACTTTTAAGACAGTTCCTCAGAGGAGCTAAGAATATAAGACCTCCAAGGAAACAACCAATACCAGCCTGGGATCTTAACTACATTCTAGAAAAATTAACATTACCTCCCTTTGAACCAGCTGCCTCTACAGATTTGCAATATTTGTCCTGGAAAACAGCCTTCCTTCTGGCCATTACCTCAGCTCGTAGGGTTTCGAACTACAAGCCCTCATAGCTGTGCAGCCCTTTCTCATCTTCCATCAGGACAGGGTTTCCCTACGAACCAACCCTTCATTTATGCCTAAGGTAGTATCCAGGGTAGCTTTAAATCAGGCCATACACTTGCCTACCTTTTACCCCAATCCTCAAAACAAAGGGGAAAGGCTGCTGCATTCCTTAGACATCCATAGACAGCTACGTTACTATTTGGACAGAACACAGCCCTTCAGGAAATCAGAACAACTTTTTGTGTCCTATGCTGTAGGAGCTCAAGGGAAGCCAATTTCCAAACAGACAATTTCAAAATGGATAGGCATTGCATACGGTTTTGTTACTCCTTTCATGGCAAACCTGTTCCTACAGGCATCAGATCCCACTCCACAAGGGCCACAGCTACCTCTACAGCCTTCCTCAGAGGAGTCCCTACCAAAGATATTTTGGAGGCAGCCACTTGGAGTTCTGTGCATACCTTCACAAAACACTACCACCTGCCTTTATATTCCAAAACTAGAGCAGGCTTTGCCACTGCTGTGTTGCAGGGCATTCTGGCTGCTCCCATTTCCACCTAGTGCCTACCACCCTGTGCGTAGCTTAGGGATTCTACCCATCTGTGATTACTGCAGCTGTATGCACGATGAACATAGTACAGTTTTGTACCTACCATAAATGTAGATGTTCGAGTGCTAATACAGCTGCAGTACAGGTTTCCCCTCCCTCCTTCCCCTCTTGGTAAAGACCTAGTGGCTAACACCTCCTCATACAACCTAATTTGGGTTATCCTTCTAGGGTGTATTTGCTTGCAACTACTGATTTTTGATTATATTGCATTGCTTGACTATATATATAATTTGTGTATTGCCTTCCTTCTGGGGGCACCTGACATCTGGGGCAAGAAAGACTGAAGAATATGGCGTCGGCTGTGTCTTATATACCCCTGTCGCACTGACGTCAGGAAAGAAAGTGACGACAACCGACTCCGGACCTAGACTTTGGAATTCGGCCGACCGAGGACCCGCCTGACGGCAGAAAACCCGTCTGTGATTACTGCAGCTGTATTAGCACTTGAACATCTACATTTATGGTAGGTACAAAACTGTACTTTTTTGATGTACCCCAACATCGGTCAACTTCAGTTGACTGCCTGGATGATAGGGTCTTAATTCTTTTTAGGCATCTCTTTTCTGAGGACAAATAGCAGGTATTAATGGAGGTAAGAAAGCCTGCTACTATTAAATCGTATATTAGCAAATGGAAAAGGTTTTCTAGATGGTGCCAACAACATAACCACTCTTTCAGGGCTAGTTATTTGGTTTTACAATGTTTGTGTCAATTACTATCCTTTGGCCTTTCTTAATTCTTTAGCCAGGTTAATTATATCGGCCATTTCAGCATGTCTACAGATGGCCCCTCCTCTTTCAAGACAGTTTCATGTCACAGTGTCCTTGAAATGGGTTTTACATACATGGTCTTCAAGTAAACCAGTGGCTCCTTCCTGAGGTCATAATTTTGTGTTGGAGAAGCTAACACTTGTTCCGTTTGAACCAGCTAATCTGGCTGACTTGAGGTTTTTAACATGGAAAGCAGTTTTATTAATTGCTCTGATCTCTGCAAGAAAGGTATCTGACTTGCAAGTTCTTATGGTGAATTAACCCTACCTCGTTTTCCATTGGACAAGGTTTCTTTGAGACCATATCCTCCTTTTATGTTTTAAGTCGGTGATGACGAACCTGTGACACGCCACAACATTTTGGGGGACACGCCAGTAATCCCAAACACCTGAGTTACCAATGTCACTGCTTTTGCATTTGTTCATAGGTTCATAGGTTCATACTAGGCTATCTGCCCTAGGGCATTTATAAGCCTAGCCAGAATGTGTTTGGCTTTCGCCACCCATTTTAAATTTATTTTGCTATGCCCTTTTTCGAGGTTAGTATACTATGCCTCTATCTAACAGTGACACAGAAGTGATCAACAGTGATTGTTGTTCCTGTAAAGTGCATTGAATTAATTTGTGCCAGGAGCCAGTTCAACAATACTACTGCAGAGGTAAGGAAGTTATTAACCTCAAAGACTATTTCAGTATACTTTCTTGATACAGTCTGCAAAGGGCAGTGCTGACATTGTTTTCTCTTTGTGGTTACACCTCTGCAAAGGGCAGGTAGTCCGCATTTCTAAGTGTGTCATTCCTCTCAACTGTCCCTCCTAATCCCTCCTTAAACTGGTGACTTTTTACACTTAATGACAATAATTAGATCTATAGACTTATTTTACTTCAGAAAATGTATATTAATTCACGGTTGTTTTTTCTGTCGGTCTCAAATTAATAGTACAAGTAGTCTAAAACTGTCCCTGATGTATTGAAAGCTATGATGTTTTACTTATTTATTTATTTTTTTAAATTTTGTTTTTATTTGGGTGGGGCACACACCAGCAGAGTCAAGTTAGGCATTTTCTGAATTTTTTTTGAAGGAGAGAGGATACTCCACACCTTCAATGTCTTCAGATAACTCCAGTACTATCTTGACAGAACTAAGTCTTTCAGATCTTTGGATCATTTGTTTATTTCTTGTGAAGGTAACAAGAAGACAGTCTGTGTCAAAATGGACCATTTCCAAATGGTTGTCTAAGGCTATTGCATTGTGTTATGCTAAGCATGATTAATCTATTCTATGCAGGGTCAAGACCCACTCTACCAAGGCCTTAGATTCACATATGGCATTTTGGAAAATGTTCGATTCTAGAAGTATTCTAGAAGCTGCTACTTTGTCCTCTGTACATACTTTTACAAAGTATTGTAAGCTTGACTCCTTCTGTAGGTCTAGATCAAGCTTTGCTAGGTTCATTCTCCACAAAATCAAGCTTTGCTATGACCATTTTCCACAAGCTCCTGGACCCTTCTCTTTCCTTCTCCCAAATATAGTTAGCTATGGTAATGTACCAATTTAGCTAAGGCTACAGCAGCAGTGATCAGTATGAAGAAGATGGTATTGTTGTGCAAGATGAACCAAAACAGTAGATGTTCAAATGATCACTGCTGTAGTATCCTTTCCTTTCCTCCAACCCCCCCCCCCCTTTTTTTTTTTTTTTTTTTTTTTTTTTTTTGCTGTGCCAGGGTGTGGACATACAATTTTTGTTATTCCTAGCATTGTCCTTTTAGGGCTCAGCCTGTCTGTCTCTCTGCTGGCAGGAAAGCTGTGAAGGGCTTTACACCCAAACTTATCTTTTAGTCAGCTCAGCTGAAGCTGCTGGTGAGTTCGGCACAGTGGAATGTGCCCTGAAGCTTTTGAAGTTGGCCAGCAGTTATATCCTTGGCAGTATATAACCCACATAGCTAAGGCTACATCAGCAGTAGTGATCATTTGAATATCTACTGTTTATGGTAAGTTCAACTTACACAGCTGTGCTTTCTGGGGAATATTGTTACATCAGGCAGGAGTTGTTTGCTTCCATACAGTTTAGCTTGATTGTAGTGTTTCACAAAACTTTAATCAGTTTTGTAGTGAATGACAGGTTGTTCATAAAGAAGCAAGGAACCAAGGGAGTCCAGAAAGTGAGGAAAGTAGTTTGTAGACAGCTCTGGCTAAGCTAAGGTAGGCTGTAAGCTTAATTATAAGGGTATTGGTGGTAATGAGTGAGTCACAACAGTGTGGTAAAGAGTGAGTCACAACAGTGTCTGTATTTGTGACTGGTTAACAAACTTGTACATTTTATTCGGGACTTTCTATAGGAGTTTGTAGTTTTTCAGATACCTAAAACAAAGAGAGGAAAACAGTTTTCGAGTTTAGGGATAAAATATTTTGACTGTGTATTTTTCTGGTGTCAGGTGAAAGGAAGTAAGGAACCGTATAAGATAGGTTAAGTTGTTGGAGAATTTTAGAGATGAGATTATGCATTCATAGTGTATGTGTATTAAAATATTTGGTTATGATCAAGAACACTACTAGGGAATTTTTATGTGCGGACATGATCAAAGTGCTTGTTGTGTGGTCAGGAATGATTAAAGGAGGACAGTTGCTCATTTTCTGAGGGTATGTCGAAACCATACATTGATGATGGATGTTTTTTACTGTGGATTTGTATTGGGAAAACCAGAGTATAAAAAAATAAGAGCCAGCACAACTCTGTGTGGAAAATAGTGTATTAAAAAATACACATCAATTCATTTATTCACATAAGACTCCAGACCGGTTTCGGCTAAACAGCCTTCTTCAGTGAACAAAAAAATCAAACAGCGCAACCTACCAGCAGATGGTATATAAATACATACTTTAATTGGCCAGTTTTATTAAACAGACCTCATTTAATTAATTAGAAGTATTCATTAAGGCCAGGTGGAAAAAGCCCTCCTAGCTTAGCAATCCACTTCTTTTCTTTCAAATTTAATATTTCATGTAGACCAGCCCTATCCTGTGTTTTATTCAGAATACAATCTATGATGGTAAAGCTAAATGTGCCAGTTTTATGTTTTACAAATGTGTTTGTATAAAGCACTTGACTGTTTATGGTTCTTTATATCACTGATATGTTCGCTTATTCTCAATCTTAAAGGCCTGGACGTTTGCCAAACATAAAAGGCCGAGCATGTACAACTGGCCAGATAAATCACCCAACTAGTGCTGCAATTCACCAAAAAAGTAAGATCATATACTATAGGTGTATTCTTACTACTAAAGCTTTTCGTCTTAAGCACCCTGGGACAATGAGAACAATGGCCACAAGGGTTGCAACCAACCAATTTGTCACCAGTGATGGTTCTCTGACTTTGTATCCTGGACCTGGCTTCTTTTGTAGTGGCTAAATAGGGACCCTAAAGAGTGACCCTTCCGAAAGGAATATGAACATTTCTCTCCCAAAAATTCACCAAGTGAACCCTCACCCTGAAGGATGTTCCAATGTCTTGAGATTATATTCATAAATGAATATGTGTTCTTACCATAGGTCGTTACTAATCTGACCTGATTTTTTATTATCATGAAGATTTCCTCTATATTCAAGCAATCCGGATCTCTCCTGCTGGGTGGAAACCGGCTAGCCCTACAGATATTACCAACCCTGTATCCATGATCTTTAAACCTGTTCACAAGGTCCTGTTCATAATGACTTTATTTGGAGGGACTAGAACAGAGTGTCTTAACCCAGGGAAATTGAGACTTGGGGATGTTTCTGATAACATGTTGGGGATGGAAGCTATTAGCATATGACAGGGTGTTATATTGGGGGAATTTGCAAAATGTCTCCTTGTCCAGAGTATCCAAAGGGGTACGCTTCACCAGAACATCTAGGAAAGTGATCTCATATTTATGCCAAGTAATCTTAAACTCAATACCCCATTTGTTCTGATTTAGATATTCGACAAATTCCTGTAAATAAACTTCATCAGCTCTCCACACCATCCAACAGTCATCAAGATATCGCCTCTAAATGTCTATTTTATCCAGGTGTAGGTTATGACAATTATCATAAATTAATTGCTCATCCAAATATGCCATAAACAGGTCAGCATATATGGAGCAAAAGATGCCCCCATAGCCGTGCCTTGAATCTGCCATACACACTGTTTTTGAAAGTAAAAAACATTCTTGGTTAACGCATGTTCTGCCAGGCAGACAAAAAAGAGTTAAAACCCGAACTGTATTCAACTCTATCTAACCAATATTGAAGCGCAACTAAACCTGCCCAGTGGGGGATACTAGTATACAGGGAGGTGACATGGAGGGTGCATAATAGCCAGTGAGGTTCAAGTTGTGAATCTGATACAATACCCAAAAACTGAGTGGTATCTTGGATCCGAGCCCGTATATGTGACAACAAAGCTTTCAAATTAGTAGTAAGGAATTCAGAAAGGGGTTCAGTAAGTGAACCCTGCCCTGACACTATGGGCCTCCCTGGAGAATTATTAGGATCCTTATGGATTTTGGGCAAGAGGTATAAGTATTGTTGTTTTGGGTGGTCAACCTTAAGTTGATAACCAGTGTCTTTCAGAATGATACCCTCATCAATTGCCATGTCCAACAATGTATCAGTCTCCACTTTAAATCTGGCTGTAGGGTCTAGGGGCATGATCCTATAATATCGATTGTCTGACAGCTGTTTTTGCACTTCTTCATAATATTGGGTCCAATCTTGGACCACCACTGCCCCTCCCTTGTCTGCCGGTAAAATTACAATATCCCTGTTAGATTTGAGCTCATTAATGCATTGCCTCTCTGCTGTAGTAATGTTGTCTCTAATCAGATGATCTTTGCCAAGATGCAAATGTAAATCTTTCAACACATTATTCTGAAAAATTGAAACCACTGGAGACATAGGTGGCTTGAAAGTGGAATCCCGAAACCTAAAAGGTCCGGATTCCACATTATTATGTCCGTCCTGAAAAAATAAACATAAATTCAATAAACAACAGAAATCTATTGCATCTTGTGCAAAGTTATGTTCAGGCACAAAAAAAAAAAAAACAGGCACAAAGCTCAAACCTTTGAGAGTTTTTATTTGTATATCCGACAGAACCAACGAGGAGATGTTACATTGCATGTTGTTATTATTGAACCATCACTTTCAGCATACTCTCTAAATCTGGAGGGACCCTTATGTTTCCTCCCCCTTCTTCTAGACCTAGGTCTAAAGGGTGACCCATATTGTCACCTAAATTATGCCTTTTGGAAGCGGGTGACCTATCCATGTGGCCATCTTCTCCTTCAGTGTTCGAAGTATCCTCACCTGAGGTGGCTGAGTCCCTATTTCTCTTTTTCAAGATAGATTTTTGTCTTTTGGGTCTGGAATTGCCAAATTTTTGGTTGTGTGTCACAAATTTCACATTTTTACGAATATCAGATGGTCTACCCTTAACAAAATCTTCCACATCCCTGTTAAATTTTTTCATTTTTTTTGTTTGAGTATTTTCCAACTCCAAAAGATCCTTGCTAAGCTGGTTAAGACAGGGAGTATAACAGGGAAGGGATTGGTATTTCTGCACCCCTTTGCTCAAATTCTCCACTTTGAGAGTCAGTTGTTGCATTACTCTCTCATAGTATGCAGCTAGTGCATTAACAAAGCCCATCGAAGCTGCTTGTTGTACCGCAAGCCATTCGTCTAATAATATCTGATCAGCCTGAGATCCTAATGGTTGAACCTTAACCCCGAGTCCTCTGGGCGATATTTGTTTTTGTTGATATGCCTTAAAAAGGTGTAGATGCCATACATTGCTTCTCAGATACTTCATCTCTTTGGTTAGTTTAAGAAAAGCCAGCTTATACTCATGAACTGGGTCATCCAATTCAGCCCCTAAGTTGTTACTCAATGTATGCGTACCCAAACCAAAAATACCCAAATCATCAGTGTCAGAAGACCATCCTCTAATGATAGATGCCAGATCCATGATCAAATGGTAGGACTGAAAAAACAGAGTGCACCCCCTCTCTTTCCAAAAATTAGGAAATACCCAAACAAACCAATTTCAAAATTCTTACTACCAAAACACAAAAGCAATCAGACCCATGATATATTAGAAAATATTGGATACATATGAATAACCCATCAAAGACAAATAGAGCAGGAAAAACTCTGCAGTCCAGATAGTGGTGCTATAAATAGCTTCAGAAAGTGCTCAGTATTAGATATTTATCAAGAGAGCAAGTTGCTACACACCAACCAAAGTTAACCTTTTAGTGGTATAAGAACACAGTGGTCCTAGATGTACAATTGCTATAAATAGCCTGTAACATATGGGTTAAACCCAAAAAATATCCAGATCCATATTCTGATCCAGATCCATATTCTGTGTCTCGCCACATATAGCCGGATGGTCTCCTCAGCTAAAAAAAGTAGTACTATAAATAACGTACCACCACACTCAACTAGATCATAATATGTATACACAATTCTTCTTCTTCTTTTTCTTTCGGCTTTTCCCAGTTAGGGGTCGCCACAGTGGATCACCTGTCCGCTCATGATTGGCAGCGGAGTTTTACAGTGTCGAGGCGCCAGCCCGGCGCCCAACCTTCCACAGAAGGCACACACACACTCACACCTAGGGCCAATTTAGAGTGTTCAATCCACCTGCAGCATGTCTTTGGGATGTGGGAGGAAACTGGCGCACCCGGAGGAAACCCACGCGACCACAGGGAGGACATGCAGACTCCGCACAGAAGGCACCCCAGCCGAGGATCGAACCGGAGAACCTGTTGATGTGAGGCAACAATGCTAACCACTGCACCACCGTGGCCGCCCATAATATGTATACACAATAATAATAAAAATTATTTTGTTGTAGACTGTGGGTCCTCAGGATTGTGCTAAGGAGTAATAATACAGTAATGCCAAAAAATATAAAGAGGGAGGCCCCACCCAAGTTACCAAACCGACCACAATCTGGCATAAACTATGACACCATACTTGGTATAATACTTTTGCTAAAGCATAGATATCAAAAACAAATAATTCAAAAACACAAGTCCCAGATCCAACCCAGTGGTCATTGGACTGATATAGACCTCAACCATAATCCTATAGTGACCCAGTGAGTGTAGTATCAAGCTATAAAATGTTCAGCTGAACCTGTCCGTTGTTGTTATAAGTTCAAAAACCTAAATATAATTATACATATTCCCTCAAGTCTAATGCACACTATTGTTGAAATTGGCATGCAGTAACAGTACCATAAGTATACATTAAAAAAAAACACACCAAAAAGAAAAATCAATAAATCAGAATCCTTAACTAACCTAGCTGTCATATTCCCTAACATGGTAAACATAAGCTCATATTAGGCCCCTGATATCTGAATTATCAACATATAAGAAAAAGAGTGGTGCTGGTTTTTTTATTTTTTTGTTCAGTATGTTTTTGGGCTGTAGCACTAGCCATACCTGCGGGTCCTTTGCAGTTTGATTCAAAACCAGAGTATAGTCTTGCAATATACGAAGTCATTGGAGGAGTTGATTAAAATGACTGCTGATTATCTTCTTTTAATTTTCTATAAGTCTTGGGTAGGAGGATTAAGAAATAGAGAGAGTATGTCGTAAAACTGACCCTTGAGGTATATCTGAGATAGAATGCACTGTAGAGGAAAGAAAGTTAGCAAATTTGACCTGAAAATGTGTGTTGAGGAGATGGTTCTTAGGTGTGTGCTAGGTTAACTACCACTGGTGCCTTTTTAAGCCTAGCAATGTATCCTAAATCTCTGACGGTTCTGGTGCTCTTGATAAGTGTAAGCAGGGACTTGGGAAATGAAACATTTGTAAGCTGGGGTCTCTGATTAAACATTTACAAACAGGGGCCTGGGAGATGAAACATGTACAGGCTGCTTGTGTCCATTAGAGACATAGGTACCAAACTGGGATGAATGTCCTGTTCTCCATCCAATTGTCCAAACTGCAAAGGAACTAAGATTTAGTTTGTGTTAGTAAGTAGCTGAATATGAAGATCAAGATCAGCAGAGTCTGTGAGTTTGTGCTGTATAAGAAAAAAAAAGATTACAAAAGATAGTTCCAAGGAGAGTTGTTGAGGTGTTGTAGCAGGGGTGAAAACTGTGCCTTGTAATATAAAGAATATATCTGTCTTGGATGAACTATGTATAGAAATGATGTTCATCGTGCATACAGCTGCAGTCATAACAGATGGGTTTTCCTGCCGTCAGGCGGGTCCTCGGTAGGCCGAATTCCAAAGTCTTGGTCCGGCGTCGGATGTCGTCGCTTCTTCCCTGACGTTAGTGCGACAGGGGTATAAAAGAACCAGCCAACGCCATTTTCTTCAGTCTTTCTTGCTGCGCGGTGCCCGAAGCTGAAGCAGTTCGCAAGTGCCGGTCGGCCAGCTCTTGAGAATACGAATATTTTTCAACCGAAGTGTTCTTGAAAGCTAAGTACCCCGTTGGGGAAACTTTTCTTGCCTCAGACCGATGTCAGACAAAGTTAATAATTGCATTTCATGTGGGAAGCAAATACCGCATAAGGATTTTCATTCCCTCTGCATTCCTTGCTTAGGCCCAGACCACAACGTCTCGGCCTGTCGTTTTTGTGCTACATTCAACAGACGCACTATTAAGCGTCAGGCGGAGTTCGCCCAACACTATTTTGGCAAAAAATTTAATTACATTATGTCGTCGGATGCTCCGACTCCAGTTTTGAGTAAAAGACGCAAAGATAAGGACCGACATACGAGGTCCGCGACTTCTACCGACACCACGCTAAAGCCGACTACAGGCGCTCCGGTTCTTAGCGAGGCGCCTACACAGCCCCTGACTACCGATGACACTTCATTGGCGGTGTCTTCTGTGCCCGAGGTCGCAGGCTCTTCGGCCCACACCCCGACTACAGATACCGAAGCCACTCTTGGCGGGGAAACTCAGAGTTTAGATAGGCCTGCCACCTCTCAAGGTGTCTTCAGGCCTTCTTCTACTTTTTCCATCAAGGCTTTCACTAAGTCTAAAGCAGCCATGCATACTAAAAGACAAGCTCCACAGGGTCCCTCTCAAGGCCCCATGCCTAAAAAGCAGATGCTCAAAATGGCTGAAGATTTGATTACTCTTATCAGGGGTTCTCAACCCCCCCCCCCCCCCGGACAAAAGGCCCAGAGTGGAGGAAGAATCCCCTTCCTCGGACCAGGCCTCTATTATTTCAGAACATTCTGAAGACCAGGAACATTCATACTCCCCTTTTGAAGATTCTGATGCAGAGGAGTCAATTCCCTCTGTCTCCCCCCCTGAGGATTACTCTTTTGGGGAAACCTTACATACCCTGAGGGAACACTTCCACTGGGAAGGCCAAGAGTACTCAGACTCCAAGAAAAGGCTTAGGGATTTCCTCTTGCTCCCTCAGCACAGGCCACTGGCTATACCTCCTGTCTTGGACATACTAGATGATGTGTATTCGGAGGCCTGCCTCAACCCAGATTCTTTACCTCCAGCTCCAGTCAAGCCTGACAGGTATTACCGGGTTCCTGATTCTCACCAATTCCTATACAAAAGCCATGCGTCTGACCCAGAAACTATTTCACAGGGTCCCAAGGGAATTAAGGCCTCCACTGCTAAAAATCCATTACCTTCAGAAAGAGATTCCAGAGCTTTAGAAAGGTGGGGGAAAAAGGTATACACCTCGGCCACCTTAACCATGAGGGCATTAAACTGTCAGTTCCATATGTTAAAGTACCAACAGTTTCTGTTATCACAGTTAAAAAGCAAAATGTCACAACCTGAACAACCAGACTTGAAGGAGTTGCAGGATTTGTTACATAGTGCAGAGCAAGTGGGTAAACATACCTTGCAATGTGGTTTTGATGCTTTAGAGGCCTCATGTAGAGCTGCTGTTACAGGATCAGTCATACGTAGACATGCTTGGCTCAAAGAGCAAACCTTACCAGATCATGTCAAAGGTAAATTACTAGATGCACCTCTTCAAAAAGATGTATTATTTGGTGTTAAAGCTGAGGAGGTATTAAAGAAAATGGAGGAAAAGGCAAAATCAATGCAAACAGTGAAAGATTTCCTACAGGTACAACCTCCACATTTCAGTCGAAATTGGCCTTCAAAAAATTGGTCCTTTCCAGCCACGGACAGACCCCAAAGAGGTAGATACAGGCGCCCGAGGGGTAGAGGGCAATCTCAAGGATCGTTTAGAGGCAGACAATGGCAAGCACCTATACAAAGAGGTGGTGAGGATAGTTCACAGCCATTCAGAAAGCAGAACCAATGACTTTCCCCTTTGGATGCCAAACAAGGCTCAAATGGCAGCATCTTTAGGCGGAAAACTGGCATTATTTTCGAAAAATTGGCATATTGTCACAAAAGACAAATGGATCCTGGACATTATAGACAGAGGCTACAGATTCCACTTTCACACCCTTCCAAAAATGAGAGGCATGCCAAACCTGCCACACAATCAAAGGGCAGAGGCACAAAAACAAATTTCAGATCTCATGGACATGAAAGCTATTCAAGAGGTACCTGCACAAGAACAGGGTCAAGGTTTTTATTCCAGACTATTCCTGGTACCAAGGAAGGGCAAAGATCAGAGACCTATTTTGGACCTATCTATTCTAAACACATTTTTACTCGTGCCAAAATTCAAGATGCTCACATTACAGCAGCTTCTTCCCATGCTGGGCAAGGAGTCTTGGCTGGTAACATTGGACCTCAAGGAGGCATACCTGCATGTCCCAATCAGACAAGATTGCAGAAGATACCTCAGATTTCTTGCAGGTTCAACCCATTATCAATTCTCTGCATTGCCCTTTGGCTTATCTACTGCGCCCAGAGTGTTCACGAAATGCCTGGCATCAGTAATTGCCTACTGCAGACTTCAAGTGATACAAATATACCCATATTTGGACGACTGTCTGATCCAAGCGGACAGCAAGCACATACTTCTGAAACATCTGGCGTTTGTAATAATGTTGTTGAACTCTCTGGGATACACAGTCAACAAAAACAAATCCAGGCTAATACCCTCTCAAACAATAATTTTCCTGGGTGCCAGCTTGAATACAAATACCCAGATGGCCTACCTCACGCCAGAGAAACAAGGGCAACTAACTCAATACTTCAGAAAACTGGCAACTTTCACCAGGCTGACTGCAAGGAAAATCCTGCAGGCTCTGGGATTCATGGCATCTTGCATCCTGCTAATCCCATGTGCAAAGCTGCATATGAGGAAACTTCAATGGTACCTACAAAACCTATGGTCTCGACACAGCCACAGTTTGGAAACAATGATACCACTGATTCCATGTCTTCCAAAGGAATTTCTGTGGTGGGCTCAAGCATGCCAAAGAAACACAGGTCTCCCATTCTGCAAGCCTCAAGCAAATCAAGTCATCACAACAGACGCCTCGGACTACGCCTGGGGGGCGCACATGACAGATCGTTGCATTCAGAGCAAATGGTCCCAAAAAGAAAAGCACCTACACATCAATCAAAAGGAAATGCTAGCAGTAATAAATGCTATTATGGCTTTCAAAGATCTACTGCATCCAGGCCAGCTATTGATAAGGACAGACAACACCACAGTAATGTGGTACATAAACAAACAGGGAGGAACCCATTCATACCCCCTATGCAGGCTAGCCATGTCTCTTTGGAACATGGCTCTGGAACTACAAATCTAACTTCAAGCACAGTACCTGTCAGGCAAGGAAAACACGCTGGCAGACAACCTAAGCAGAAATTTGACAGACCCACACGAATGGAAGTTGCATCCTCAAGTTTTTACAAAAATAATTCAAGCATGGGGAAGGCCAGACATAGATCTCTTTGCCTCCCACAGAAATCCCCAATTGACAAAATTCTGCTCAAGGGCCTTTCATCCATAAGCCTGGAAAGTGGACGCACTCTCTTTCAGTTGGACAACAATGACAGTTTATGCCTTTCCACCTCTTCCTCTGCTGCCCAAAGTTCTATTAAAAACCAGAGCAGACAGACCAAAGATGATTCTCATTGCTCCAGCTGGCCAAGACAACACTGGTACCCACTCCTGAGGAGCCTGACGCATTCCCCACCATGGATCCTGCCTCTAATGCCTCGTCTACTGACTCAGCACAACTTCAAAACTCTTCACAGTCAGCTGAAAACACTCAATCTAGCCGCATGGAAGATTCCTTAAATTCACAACAGACCCTACTCTCCAAGGAGGTGCAGGATGTCATTTTGGAGGCCAGAAGGCCTTCTACTAGAAAAGCCTACTCCGCAAAATGGAAACGGTTTTGTGCCTGGAATCAGAAAAAGGGTCAGAATCCTGGAATACTAAATTTACCTCAAATATTATAGTACCTAGCTGAGATGCTAAGCAGTGGACTTTCATTCTCCTCCATCAAAATCCATGCCTCAGCCATTTCTGCAGAATACAACACTGATCCTCCTTTATTCTCTCACCCCCTCTTAAGACAGTTCCTCAGAGGGGCTAAGAATATAACCCCCCCCCCCCCCAGGAAACAACCAGTACCTGCTTGGGACCTCAATTTCATTCTAGAAAAACTGACCTTGCCTCCTTTTGAGCCAGCTGCTTCAACAGAACTGCAATATTTGTCCTGGAAAACAGCCTTCCTTCTGGCTATCACCTCAGCTCAGGGGTTTCGGAACTACAAGCCCTCATGGCTGTGCAGCCTTTTATCATTTTCCATCAGGACAGAGTTTCCTTACGAACCAATCCTTCCTTTATGCCAAAGGTAGTATCCAGGGTAGCCTTGAATCAGGCTATCCACTTCCCTACCTTTTACCCTAATCCTCAAAACAAAGGGGAGAGACTACTACATTCCTTGGACATTCACAGACAGCTACGTTATTATTTGGACAGAACAAAGCCTTTCAGAAAATCAGAGCAACTCTTTATGTCCTATGCTACAGGAGCTCAAGGGAAGCCTATTTCCAAACAGACAATCTCAAAATGGATAGCCCACTGCATACGCTTTTGTTACTCTTTTCATGGTAAAACTGTACCTACAGGCATCAGATCTCACTCCACAAGGGCCACAGCTACCTCTGCAGCTTTCCTCAGGGGGGTTCCTACCAAAGATATTTTGGAAGCAGCCACTTGGAGTTCTGTACATACTTTCTCCAAGCACTATCACCTACCATTATACTCCAAATCTAGAGCAGGCTTTGCCACTGCAGTCTTGCAGGGCATCCTGGCTCCTCCTAGTTCCACCTAGTGCCTACCACCCTTTTTTAGCTTTGGGATTCTACCCATCTGTTATGACTGCAGCTGTATGCACGATGAACATAGTACAGTTTTGTACCTACCATAAATGTAGATGTTCGAGTGCTAATACAGCTGCAGTCCAGGTTTCCCTCCCTCCTTCCCCTCTTGGGACAGGCCTAATGACTAACACCTCCTCATACAACCTGATTGGGGTATTCTTTTATGGTGTATTTGCTTGCAACTACTGTTTTTTGATTATATTGCATTGCATTTTTACATAAATTTATGTATTGCCTTCCTTCTGGGGGCACCTGACATCTGGAGCAAGAAAGGCTGAAGAAAATGGCGTCGTCTGGTTCTTTTATACCCCTGTCGCACTGACGTCAGGGTAGAAGTGACGACATCCGACGCTGGACCAAGACTTTGGAATTCGGCCGACCGATGACCCGGCTGACGGCAGGAAAACCCATCTGTTATGACTGCAGCTGTATTAGCACTCGAACATCTACATTTATGGTTGGTACAAAACTGTACTTTTTCCAGTGTTTTATTGATAAGGATGAGAATTGCATTTGGTCAAAACTAGGCAGTAAGAGTGGGGTTAGAGGACTTAGGAAGAGGAATGATAGGAAAAGCTTTCCATTCTGTATGATTAATACCTATAGAGATTGAAATATTGAGTATGAAAGCTCTTGTTAAGCAAATGCCTTAAAGAAACAAGGCTGGAGAAAACTGAAGTATCTGAAGAGGTTTTACTAGGTGGTTTGATTTATAGGTTTATCGACTGCATTTGAATAGATGTTGCTAAATTGAGAGTGGGAGATAAAGTAGTTTAGAATTAGAAAGACTGTTTTTCCAGAGAAGTGGAGGCATGGATCAGATGATGTGGGTTTAAAGGGGGGGGTGCTGCTGTAAAAACTTAAACTCCCACAGAATAGGTTAACTATCATTGTAAAGGTCTGTTATCCAAGTCTTGAGGTAAGTGAGAGGAGTCCTTGAAGTGTAAGTTTTGTTGCCTCAGGACAGTAAGATTTGGGGTTACCAAAGTGCAGTTGCTGTTGATTTGCAAAAATAAGGGGTTTTAGCTGCTTTGATACCATTCTAGTTTATAATCTTTTTTGTTTGCCACTTTTTCTTCAGTGCTGCTTGCTGACCATCTGTCTCCACTCATTTAGTTATCCCATTCTTTACCAGTTAAAAGTAGGATGAGCCAACTGAAGTGGCCCAGTGCATACACCTCAACCCTCTGTTTGCCACCAAACTGTGTTCCTTCAGCAGGTACAGTGAAACTGTTGGTCAGCTGGCGATCCTTCGGGGCTGGACAAAGAAGTCTTCTGCTGGGGAAAACCTTTCACTAAATCTACTTTTCTTAGAAATTTTTTTTTGTTTTCCTAACTGAACTATTGTGTTTTGCTTGGAAACAAATTGTTTTTAAGACTGTCATTGCTTTTCTAAGGAGCTTTATGTATAAATGCTTATATGCACTTTTTCGTGTTTCATAAAAATCTCTTTTTGATGCTTTTTTGTATTTGTGACAGTATACTGTTCGTATGGGGACTGTCAGTGGTCAGATTGCCTCAGTGTCACTTGTTCTGTCCCATACCTATTACTGAGTCTTTCGGGCACTGCTATTCTGATAGAGAGGTCTCCTTCTCAGCTTACCTATAGAGCAAACGGCAGTTGCTGTGGTTTTGCCTTCCCCTGAATTCACAAAGAAAAAAGTTGTTGGGAGTCTTTGGGTGTCAGGACAGCTCCTAATTTTCCTCCACCACTGGTGAGTGAACCTGCTGTCTGCTTGTTCCTCAGACTGCTCATCTTTTTTTTTCCCGGTCCTCTTGGTGTTGCACCTACAGCCACCAAAGCTAGGGGGATAGCTACACCCTCTGAGGCCGTAGGGATGTCCTTGATGGGCAAGGGAAAATCACTCTCATCTGTCTCAGGAGAAAAGGCAAGTGAAAATTCATTCTTCAGCTGGGATGGTTGCCTTAATCTACGGCACCTACTAAGGGGTGTCATTTTTCAGAGATTATTCTAGGAAAAGTATACATAGTAAGAAAACATTCCAGATGCCTGTTCCCATCTCTATGGGCAGGGAAAATTTACTGGAATTTGCTAAAGAGCTGATTTCTACTTTTTCCTTGCCCCCTACTTAAGCCAAGAAGAGGAAAATAGTTCCCTCTCGTTCTGTCTTTCACTATCATTCAGAAAAGCATGAGTTGAAGGGAGCTGAACTTATGAGTCCAAGGAAAGCATGGATGTTCTTCGTGTTTCACTCTTGCAGTCATCACATTTGGGTTATCTGCCTGCAGGTAGCCCTCAGCCGGCCGGAATACCAGAGTCTTTGAATTTGTGAGTCGGATGCTGTCGCTTTTTCCATGACAGGTCGTCAGGGGTATAAAATATGCAGCAGACGCCATTACATCCGTCTTTCTTGCCGTGCGGTACCCAAAGCAGAAGCAGTTCGCAAGTGCCGGTCGGCCGACTCCTGGAATTTTCGTTTTCGAGGTTCAGACCTGAAGTCTTCAAAAAGATAAGTACCCTGTTGGGGATCCTTTTTTCTTGCTCTAACCGATGTCAGAAAAAAATTAACAATTGTCTTGCCTGTAGAAAGCAAATACCTCATAGATATTTTCATTCTTACTGTGTCAGATGTTTAGGCCCTGACAACGTCCCTCGCTGTCAGTTTTGTGCCTCTCCAATATATACCAACCTAAGGCAATGTGATCTAAACAAGCTAGAGACCTGCTACAACAAAATCGCCACAGGGGCATCCTACCATAGTCACCACTGTCTCTCACTTGCTGAACTGGGCTGGCTTGAACTCCCTCACCTCCTTCAGTGGTATCAACTCTCACTCGCCCACAAACTAGTAAACCATCCACTAAATGTCCCATCCCTCCAGAATCTACTCCAACCCTATACCTCCCTCACCTCCTTCAGTGGTATCAACTCTCACTCGCCCACAAACTAGTAAACCATCCACTAAATGTCCCATCCCTCCAGAATCTACTCCAACCCTATCGCACCACCAGACCACTAAGATCCAGCAACAAAAATCACTTGCAGATCACTAAAGCCAATAACTCTGTTGGTGAAGCACTATTCTCTTGTGCCATAGCCAAATTATGGAACTCACTCCCACCCACAATTACCTCTGTACCATCATGCACCCACTTCAAAACTTTACTAAAAGCACACCTAAAAACATGCTGGCTATGCCCTTGCAACTCCCACTCTAATATCATCCACCCCATCCAACCACTACCTTTCTCTCCACTAACTACCTTGCTTATAGCAAGCTCAGATGCTCATAAGCCTAGTACTTATTATACAGCAGGAACTTCTTATTGTAACATTTGTTAGTCTGTTATGTACTTCACAGATAAAGATTCTAGTCGTCTACTGATGTACTATGTTCTTCAGCTGTAAATATGTTGTAAGTAATTGCTATGTTAAATTGTTAATCGCTATGTAATCCAATGTAACTACTGTCTGTTTATTTTACTGTGGAGCTTTTCTCCCTGGGCCTCCGCTGAAAATGGACCTACGTCCAGTCAGACACTCCCGGTCAACAAATTTAAATAAATAAATAAATTGTTCAACGCCCAAACTATTAGTCATCGGGCTATTTTTGTAGCTAAATACTTTAATTCTCAATCTCTGTACTCGAAATGGCTTCGTTAAGCAATCCGACTACCGATCTCCCGAAAAAACATAAAGATAAAGACTGAGACAGACCGCATAGGTCCAAAACTGCTGATGACGCTTCCGGTAAGCTAGTTGCCAGTCCACTGGTACTCAGTGAGGTGCGTTCGCAGCCCCTGATACCCGCTACTAAAGATTCGCAGGCCTCTACTGAGACCCATTCTGAGTATGGTATGCTGCAAGATGCTTCTCTGACTATGGAACCTGCGGATGTCTCTACCTTGGATGGGTCTGGAGCCGCTGTGCAAGCACCGACTTCTGAGGGTGCATTCAAGCCTACCGATTTTCATATCAAACTGACGACTTTGTTTTAAGCTAAAAATACCGAATTCCACAGGCCTAAAACCCGCACTAAGCCTAGAAAACCGATGACCAAAGTGCATTCTCGGGCCCATATTCCTCAAAAACAAATGATTAGAATGACTGAAGACCTTATTACTTAATTAGGGGAAGCCAGTCTTCCCCCTCTAAGAGATCTAGAACTGATTTTCTTTCTGATTCTTCTGATCAGGAATATGATATTTCTGTTCCTTCTGACTACCAAGATTTACCCTTATCTACATATGAGGATTCTGATGCAGAGGATTTCATTCCCTCTGCTTCCCCTCCAGAAGATTTTTCTTTTCGTGAAACCTTCCATACCCTTAGGGAGCATTTCTGCTGGGAAAGCCAAGACTATTCTCAATCCAAAAAGAGACTCGGGGAATTTTTAAACCTGCCTCAACACAGGCCTCTAGCTATCCCTCGTGTTCTGGAGATTGTAGATGATGTTTTCTTGGAATCCAGCCTTACCCCAGACACTTTGCCTCCAGCTCCCAGGAAACATGACAGGTACTACAGAGTACCTGACTCACAAATTCCTTTTCAAGAATCCTACTGCGGATCCAGAGACCATTTCCCAAAGACCAAAACGCATTAAGGCTACTACTGCCAAAAATCCTACCCCTTCTGACAGGGATTCTAGAGCTTTAGACAGGTGGGATAAGAAGGTATATACTTCTGCCACTTTGGCCATTAGGGCTTTAAATTGCCAGTTTCATATGTTAAAGTATCAGCAGCATATTATGGGCTTAAACAGAAAATGATGTTGATTCCTGACTGCTGAACACAAAGATTTGCAAGAGTTAATGCATTCTGCTGACCAAGTAAGTAAACATACTTTGCAATGTGGTTTTGATGCTTTAGAAGCATCTTGCAGGGCTGCTGTCACTGGGTCTGTACTTAGAAGGCATGTTTGGCTTAAGGAACAAAACTTGCCAGCTCATGTTAAAGCTAAATTACTGGATGCACCCTTACACCAAGAGCACCTTTTTGGCAATAAAGCAGAAGTCCTCAAAAGGATTGAGGAAAAAGCTAAATCTATGCAAACTGTTAAAGATTTCTTACAAGTACAGCCACCTAGATTCAGTAGGCATTGGCCTTCAAAGAACTGGTCCTTTCCAGTCCCTTCCAGGCCTTCTCAGTCCAAACCCAGGAGCAGCAGAGCACCAAGACTTCAGTCTCAGGCTATGCACAGATCTAAGCAGTGGTGGGGGCACTTCCAAAGCAGGGAGTAGTAAGCCTCCTCCCTATGGAAAAATGGCACAATGACTTATCCTTACCCCTACCAAGCCTTGCTCAACTACTTGCTCCCTTAGGAGGAAAGCTCGTCCTGCATGCAATAAACTGGGAACTCATTACCCAAGACAAATGGGTTTTAAACATAGTTTCCCTAGGATACCGATTCCACTTCCACTCACTCCCAACCCCAAGTGGATGGCCAGACCTTCCCCCAAACCAAACAAGTGCTCTCTCTCCTCATTATCAGGGCTATTCTACCTGTTCCAGCAGAACAAAGGGGACAAGGTTTTTTATTCAAGACTGTTACTGGTTCCCAGAAAAGAAAACTCCTGGCGTCCTGTCCTGAACCTTTCTATTCTCAACACCTTTCTGGTGGTTCCAAAATTCAAAATGCAAACTGTTCAGCAGCTTCTTCATATGCTAGCTAAGGATGCGTGGCTGGCAACTCTAGACTTGTAAGAAGCTTACCTGCACATCCCAATAAGGGAATCCTGCAGAAAATTTCTACACTTCAGGGCAGGCTCAGTGCACTATTAGTTCTCTGCTCTGCCCTTTGGCTTATCTACTGCGCTCATGGTATTTACAAAGTGCCTAGATCCTGCCATTGCATTTTGCAGGCAGAGAAATATTCAGATTGACCCATATTTGGATGATTGCCTGATTCAGGCAGAGAGTCAGGACTTGCTATTACAGCACCTGGCATTTGTAAAGAGACTTCTAACTTCACTGGGGTTACACCATCAACGAGAAGAAATCACACCTATTACTTTGCCAACAGATTGTTTTCCTGAGAGCAAGCTTGAACACAACTTCCCAGATGGCATTCCTCACTCCAGAGAACCAAGTTCATTTGACAACCTACTTCAGACTACTGGCCACAAAAACCCAGCTGTCTGCAAGGAACATCCTGCAAACCCTGGGGTTCGTGGCCTCTTGCATTCTGTTAATTCCTTATGCAAGACTGCATACGAGGAAACTTCAATGGTACCTAAAAAGCCTATGGTGTCAACATTCTCATGACCTGGAAACAATGATTCCTGTTATCCCTTGTGTAAGGGCAGAGTTCCTTTGGTGGGCAGAGGCCTGCTACCACAACAAGGGACTCCCTTTCACTCTACCCCCTGCCGCCCAAACCCTAACAGACGCATCAGACTATGCATGGGGGGGGGGCTCACATGGCAGGGGCAGTGCATTCAGGGCAAATGGAACCCAAAACAGATGCACCTGCATATCAATCGAAAATAAATTTTAGCTGTACAGAATGCTCTGACAGCCTTCAGAGACCTTATTCTTCCAGGACAACTATTGGTAAAGACAGACAACACCACAGTTATGTGGTACATAAGCTGGGGGGAAACCCATTCCTGCCCACTCTGCAGACTAGCCATGGCTCTGTGGAACACAGCCTTGATCTACCAAGTGAACCTACAAGCTCAATTCCTGCTAGGCAAACTAAATTCACTGGCAGACTACTTAAGCAGAAATTTCATGGACCCACACAAATGGAAACTGGAACCCAAAATATTCAAGATCTTGAGGAACAAATGGGGGACTCCAGAGTTAGACCCGTTTGCCTCCCCGCAGAACTACCAATTGAACAAATTCTGCACCAGAACTCCCCACAGTCAAGCTTGGAAAGTGGATACCCTGTCCTTTACCTGGGAAAGCCTCTCAGTTTATGCCTTTCCCCCTCTGCCTCTCCTCTCGAAGGTTCTACTAAAGATCAAACAGGACAAGCCAAGGACAATACTGATTGCACTAGACTGGCCACGCCAGCACTGGTGCTCCCTTTTTGCACAGTCTGACAGTGCTACAACCTTGGCACCTGCCTCAGACCCCTTCCCTGCTGTCCCAGCAGGCGGGCCAGATTCTGCACCCTCAGCTTCAAACCCTGAACCTTGCAGCCTGGCTAATTCCCTGACCTCACCTCCAGCAACCCTCATTAAGCAGGTGCTGGATGTCATTCTTGAGGCAAGGAGGCCTAGTACTAGAAAATCCTATTCAGAAAAGTGGAAAAGATACTGTTTGTGGAGCCAGGCTCAGGGGATGGGCACAACGGAGCCCAACGTACCTCATAGTCTAGATTATTTAACAGAAATGCTCCACAGGGGCTTGTCTTTCTCTTCAATTAAGATTCATACCTCTGCCATATCAGCACATTATAATACTGACCCACCCCTCTTCTCTCATTCTGTCATCCCATGCTAAAACAATTCCTTAGAGGGGCCTAAAATTTAAGACTGCGCAGAAAGGCTCCCACTCCAGCTTGGGACCTTAACTCTGTATTGGAAAAACTCACTCTTCCCTCTTTGAACCAGCTGCTACAGCAGAGTTGAAATTCCTTTCTTGGAAAACAGCTTTACTTCTAGGCATCACTTCAGCAAGAAGAGTGTCTGAACTGCAGGCCCTCATGGCAGTGGAACCCTTCATTATCTTCCATGTGGATAGGGTTTTCCTTGGGACTAATCCATCCTTCATGCCCAAGGTGGTGTCTAGTGTGGCTCTAAACCAGTCCATTCAGTTGCCTACTTTTTTCCCCTAATCCTCAGAATAAAGGGGAAAGGATACTGCATTCTCTTGACGTACACAGACAGCTTAGATTCTATTTGGACAGGACTAAGCCTCTCAGAAAATCTGACCAGCTGCTAGTGAGCTTAGCTGCAGGGGCAGAGGGGAAGGCCATTTCAAAGCAAACCATTCCAGATGGATAGCACATTGCAACCATTTTTGCTACAAACTCCATGGAAAACCTACCCAACAGAAGATCAGAACACATTCCACCAGGGCTACATCTACCTTTACTGCATTTCTCAGAGGAGTCCCTACCAGGGACATCCTGGAAGCTGCATCTTGGGGCTCTGTACATATTTTCATCAAGCATTACCACCTGCCTATCTTTTCTAAATCCAGAGCTGGATTCGCCACAGCAGTTTTACAGTGCCGTATTGCTAGCCCTTATGGTCTTTAACTACCTCCACCCTTCCTTAGCTTTGGGAATCAGCCCAAATGTGATGACTGCAACAGTGAAACACGAAGAACATAGTACAGTTGTCTAGATGTTCGAGGGTATTCACTGTTGCAGTCCTGGCTACCCTCCCTCCTGCCCCCTGACTTCTCTAGACTTTTACCTTTCCTCCTTGTTTGGCATGTATTATATCATGTGTATTTGCTTTTTACCATATAATTGCTTCCTATTGTGGGGGCATCTGACATCTGGGGCAAGAAAAACTGATGTAATGGCATCGGCTGCATGTTTTATACCCCTGACTACCTGACTTCATGAAAAAAGCGACCGCATCCGACGCTCATATCCGAAGACTCTAGTATTCAGGCCGGCTGAGGGCTACCTGCAGGCAGATAACCCAAATGTGATGACTGCAACAGTGAATACACTCAAACCTCTACATTTATGGCAAGTGTGCACAACTGTACTTTTTAGATTTCCCTTTTGAAGAATTATCTTTGTCTGAAACTTTACGTAAGACTAAAGAGATTTTTCAGTGGGGACCAAATGAAATTCTGTTGACACAGAAACTGTATTACAATTTGTTACAGTTGGATATGCCTGTATTTGCAGCTCTTCCACCTATTTTGCCTGCTTTAGAGAATATTTTTTCCTCCAAAGTAGAGATGTTTCAACAGTTATTCCTGAAGTTTCTCCAATTAGAGCCTGGTGTCTGCAAGTGAATTTCTGAGAATTTTGGGGTGCATGACATCAGTGATCCTTATGGTCCCACCAGCCACACTCCACATGAAGAAAGGCCATTGATATCTTAGGCAAGACTAGGCTCAACATCTACACCCGGTCTCTTTTCTAAAATGGTTTTGGGATTTGTAAAAAGAGGGAGATACTGTGGTGAGTAGATGAGATTTCTTAGTCTAAATCTCCTGTCTGTCACAACATATGCATCAGACCTGGTGTAAGGAGCAGTCTCCAGAGCAAGCTCTGTGGAGCCCTTTAGACAGGCAGAAGCAAGTAAAGATCAAAGAAATATTGGCAGTGATCAACACTTTGAAATCTTTAAATCATTTCTGGTCCACAGGGCCTATGCAGGTTTACACAGACAGCATCACAGTGATGTAGTAAATAAACAAGAGGGACCCAGATCTTATTCTCTTTGCAGACTGTGATAGCCTGTGAGATTAAAGTGTACTCATTTTGACTCTTCATGCTTTATAGATCCTATCAGAGGAAAACCTGATTGCAGATAAGCTCAGCAAGACCAGGGCAGACCCCAGGGAATAGAAGCTTCATTCTGGAGTTTTCCTGGAATTGCTCCAACTGTGGGGAATGCCTCAAGTATATCTGTTTTCTTCCTTTCAGAACAGACAACTAAAGAAATTCTGCTCCAGGACTCCTTGCAAACAGGCCTGGAAGACCGATGTCTTCTCGTTACTATGGACAGGAATGTTCCTGCATGGTTTTCTTCCCTTTCCATGGATATCCAGAGTTTTTCTAAATATCAGAAGGACTTTCAAAAGATTGTGATGGTGCCTCCCTTTTTGCCCATGTAACAGTGGTTCTCCGTTCTTTTCAATATGGTCAACCACAGTTACTCCAGGCTTCTTCATAGACTGTATTTGCACATGCAAGACGGGTTGTTTGATACACCCTAACCAATCATCTATATTACAACTTTCCTGGAATAAATGATTACATCAGTATTAAACCTTTTTTAAGTATGGTTTAAACAACTTAAATAGTTTAACTGTTAGATTTGGTACATCACGTCACCACAGTTAGACAGATAGCACTTGTGTCATTGGTAACAATTTTGTGTTAATTGCACATTTTTTACATGTTTTCGTATGTCCCTTAGGTAAGAGAATCAGTGTGATATGAATTTTAACTAGTTTATAACAGTAATTGGTAAATTGTAGATTCCTATGGGTAATTTTACATATAGATGTATGTTTTTAATTATTATATATTCACGTACTTCATGTATTTTTTCATGTTTTTTTTTTTTTTTTTTTTTTTTCTTGCATATTTCATGCATTTTTAATGCATTTTTTAAAGACGGTACAGCATTAAATATGTTTATACATTGTATATTGTATATAGAATTAGGTAAGTAGGTTCCGTTTAAGAGTTCCAACATTGGTTGGCGCCAAAATTGAATTTAAAAAGGAAGTTGTAATGGTTTTAGGCAGTTCTGAGGAAGTCTGCATAGTCAGATGAAAGCGCTTAACTGTCAACTGCATTGTACGACTCGTAGTCATTTTGTTACATTCTATTGTGGATTTTGCAACATTTTGGTGTGGATTCTGTTTTATGCATTGAACTGAGGATTATCGGCGTTCTGCTAATAAATTTCACCTGTTCCAGCTGAGGACTCATTGTGCCGTTTCGTATCTTGCAGACATTACGTTGTTGGTTGTTTGTGGAGTATTCTATATTACAACTGACACACCTTCAAAAAACAACAAATCAAAAAGTCCATCATAAAATCAGGAAGTATAATGACAAAAATTATCTAACCAATCTTAAACTAGGAAACATTCAAATAATCAATAAGAAAAAAGTTATACATTGAAATAGTGTCATTAGAACCAAATATACTGTAAAAGCTTTAAGCAAATTCAGATTGTATAATATCATAAAAATGTTAACTTCTATATATTTCTCCGGTTTAGTGCATGTATTTAGTGTGTAAATGAATGACAGATCCATCTGCTTCTGTAATTTAGCGGTCTCTTCCGCATTCGCGGTAAGGGCCAATCTAATCAAAAAGAAAAGCCAGCACCAATCATTGGAAGCGACCTTAGTAATGACTTGAGCTACAGACACATAACCGACAAGCTGTTTGGTGATTGGCTTTTCTTTTTGATTGCCTAATTAGATTGGCCCTTACCACGAATGCGGAAGAGACCATAGACGCAAATGCGGACGGTCTTATCCTGTTATTTTGTATAGCTTTTATTTGAAATTATGATTGGCTGACTGTTATTTAGTCAGTACTAATTATTTGATTGCAACTGTTAATATGGAAGTGACCGCAACAATGGATAAGATTGGATTTTGTTTTTGTCTTTACGCAAATATTAATATCATGGATTACATTTTTATTTTTTTGTAAGTTAATTCCATTATGAATAGACCCGTAATAATGAGAACGGACGGTCTCTGTTTTTAGTTATTGATTTCGCCTAGGGCTTAGTTGTTTGTGTCTGTGGATTTACTGGGATTTCATTGGCATTTCATGGATTGGCCATGATATATGTTTTCCAAACTCGATTGGTTTTTACTCTTTATATGGGATAGGCTGAATCCGCCAATGCGGATGGCTTCAGCTTCTTGATTTGCATAATTTATAGGTGAACTACTGATTGGCTTTGAGCCATTCAGCAAGTGCCAATAGTCTAAATCCACCTATAGAAAAGACCGCAAAAGTAAATATGAACGGTCTATTGTATGCTATTTCCGTATGCATTTTTCTAAACACACAATGTTTTAATTTATACGCTTAGAGAACACTCTAAATGAGAAGGGTCATAATTACATAATGGACGGCTTTAGATCTTACTATTCAAGCAAATGCAAAATGCAATGCTTTGGCCGCATTAACAATTGAGCTAGTTTGTACATAGGCTAATATTCTAATGGTTATTTCAGTGCTACTAGTGCAAAATTCAGCATTTTAGCCACATCTACCTGGCATGCACACTGATAGATCAGCGTTTTATTAGTTATTTCAATGCTACTAGTGGGTTTAGCCATAACCTCAATAGAGAACATTTTAGTCTTGCTCCTAAATGAATAGTGGCTAGGCAGGCTTCTATTTAATCATATTATGATTTGTTTTTAGTGATGTTTATGGCTATGACCGTAGGTACAGGACGTTTGCCGTTATAAGCCCCATTGCAGACTATTGGCGATTTTGATTGGGTGTCTGAACTCGGAATAAATCATTGATTGAATTATTTAGTTAATGTCCTAAGCTATGTAATGGCGAATGCGGATGTATCCTTTCTAGACCTTATGAGACGATTTTTTACTAATAACTATTAAATATAGTCACATTAGTTTATTCATTATTTTTTATCTTTGATGAGGACATGTTTTTAAAAATATTGTTTAAAAGTATTGAGTAAATCATCATCCTAAATTATGGAAACAGATGGAATCAGTCATTCATTTACACACTAAATACATGCACTAAACCAGAGAAATATATAGAAGTTAACATTTTTATGATATTCTATAATCTGAATTTGCTTAAAGCTTTTACAGTATATTTTGGTTCTAATGACACTATTTCAATGTGTAACTTTTTTCTTATTATTAGAATGTTTCCTAGTTTGATTAATTGGTTAGATAATTTTTGTCGTCATACTTCCTGGTTTTATGATTGACTTTTTGATTTGTTGTTTTTTGAAGGTGTGTCAGCTGTAATAGAGATGATTGGTTAATTATTACTATTTTAACCAATAATGACCTCTGTATTACATGATCTGAAGAAGGCGAAAGCACTCATCTTTGTACTCAGGCCTTTTGTTATTTTTTGTACGAGAATAAACTACGTTGGTTTTAAGCCTTTGTGTCTTCATACAGCCATAGCCGTGGTGCTGTTTCAGGATTTTCTACAGATGTTCATCGTGTTACACTGCTGCAGTCATTACACTTGGGTTATCCTGCCGTCAGGCGGTCCCGCAGTCGGCCAGAGTTCCAAAGTCTTGATCCGGTGCTGGTTGCTGTCGCTTCTTCCCTGATGTCAGTGCGCCAGGGGTATATAAGATAAAGTAATAAAGCTAAGTACCCCGTTGGGAAAACTTTTTTCTTGCCTCAGGCCGATGTCAGAAAAAGTTAATAATTGTATTTCTTGTGGGAAGCAAATACCTCATAAGGACTTCCACTCTTACTGTATTCCATGCCTAGGCCCTGATCACGACGTCACTAGTTGTCGGTTTTGGGCTAAATTTAATAAACGCACTATAAAAAGACATTTTGATTTTGCTTTACACTACTTTGGCCGAAGGTTCAATTATACTATGCCGTCGGATCAACCGACAACGGCAATTCCGAAAAAACGCAAAGACAAGGATAAAGACAGGCATCTGAGGCCCAAAACCGACAATGAAACCTCTTCTAGGCCAGTCGCGGGTTCGCCGGTTCTCAGTGAGGCGCTTTCACAGCCCCTGACACCCGCTACCTCAGAGCCACAGGCCGCCTCCGACTCCCACGTGGAGACAACTAGGCCACTGGAAACTCAAGGTATTGGGCCTACGGAAACTAATCCCTCAGATGGGTCCGGAGCCGCTGAGCAGGCACCGGCTTCTGAGGGTGTTTTCAGACCTTCACAACTTACCATTAAATCAACAGCCAAGACAAAGGTACCATTAAAGACAAAGAAACAAGTTCAGTATTCTCCTGGACAGTCCTCCATGCCTAAGAAACAGATGCTTAAAATGGCCGAAGACCTCATTACTCTAATCAGGGGTTCCCATCCCCCTCCTGAGAAAAGGCCTAGGCAGGATACAGACTATGACTCCTCTGATCAGGTTTCCATTTCCTCTGATTCCTCTTCAGACCAGGGATACTCTTTACCCCCCTATGAGGACTCTGATGCTGAGGAATCTATCCCTTCAGCCTCTCCTCCTGAGGATTACTCTTTTGGGGAAACTTTACATACCATGAGGGAATATTTCCATTGGGAAAGTCAGGAATACTCAGAATCCAAGAAAAGGCTCAGGGATTTCCTCTTATTCCCTCAGCACAGGCCCCTGGCTATTCCGCCTGTACTAGACATTGTGGATGATGTGTTCTCTGAATCCAGCTTATCTCCTGACTCTTTGCCCCCTGCTCCAGCCAAGCCAGATAGGTATTATAGAGTCCCTGATACTCACAAGTTTCTATACAAAAACCCTTTTGCTGATCCAGAAACTATTTCCCAGGGTCCAAAAGGGGTTAAGGCTTCCATTGCAAAAAAATCCAGTACCCTCTGACAGAGATTCCAGACCTTTGGATAGATGGGGGAAGAAAGTATACACGTCTGCAACTTTAGCAGTAAGAGCTTTAAATTGCCAGTTTCACATGCTTAAGTACCAACAGTATTTAATGGCTCAGTTAAAATAGAAAATGCTTGCTAGCTCAGAAGCTCCTGATTGTAAAGAAATGCAGGATTTATTGCATGCAGTTGAACAGGTGGGAAAACATACTCTGCAGTGTGGTTTTGATTCTTTAGAGGCCTCTTGTAGAGCCGCAGTTACAGGTTCTGTTATTCGAAGACATGCTTGGTTAAAAGAACAGAGTTTACCTGAACATGTTAAGGCAAAGTTTTTGGATGCTCCTTTACAGCATGATACCTTGTTTGGTGTTAAGGCAGAAGAGGTGTTAAAGAAAATGGCGGATAAATCTAAATCTATGCAAACAGTCAAGGATTTCTTACAGGTACAGCCACCTCGGTTTAGCAGAAATTGGCCAACAAAAAATTGATCCTTTCCAGTGTCAGACAGGCCACCCGAGAGGCAGATACAGATGCCCAAGAGGTAGATCTCGACCACAAGGCTCCAACAGACAATGACAGTGGGGCACCTCAACCCCAGAAGGAGGTGAGGACAAGTCTCAACCTTACAGGAAACAGTCACAATGACTTTCCCTTGCGTACACCAAGCACGTCCCTTCTGGAAGCCCCCTTGGGGGGGAAAACTAGCACTTTTTTTCTCAAAACTGGCAAACAATCACCCAAGACAAATGGGTCCTGAATATTGTGTCTCAAGGTTACAGATTCCACTTCCATACTTTACCAAAGCTAAAAGGAATGCCAAACCTGCCACAAAATCAATGGGCAGAGGCACAAAAACAAATTTCAGCCCTCATGGACATGAGAACTATACAAAAAGTACCACAACAGGAACAAGGACAAGGATTTTACTCAAGACTCTTCCTGGTCCCCAGAAAGGACAAAGCCTGGAGGCCTATACTGGACCTTTCAATTCTGAATACTTACCTGGATATTCCGAAATTCAAAATGTTGACATTACAGCAGCTTCTACCCATGCTGGGCAAGAAGGCTTGGCTTGTTACTCTGGACCTCAAAGAGGCATACCTGCATGTCCCTGTCAGACAAAATTGCAGAATATGCCTCCGATTCAAAGCAGGTACAATGCACTACCAATTCTCTGCACTGCCCTTTGGCTTATCTACTGCGCCCAGGGTCTTCACAAAGTGCCTGGCACCAGTAATTGCATTTTGCAGACAAAAAGGAATTCAAATATATCCATACCTGGTTGACTGCCTCATTCAAGCAGAGACAAAGGACATTCTTCTACAGCATCTGGCGTTTGTGAAAAGGTTGCTAATTTGTCTAGGGTACACAGTAAACGAAAAGAAGTCAAAACTAGTGCCCTCACAACAGATTACATTCCTGGGTGCCAGCTTAAATACAACGGCCCAGATGGGTTACCTCACGCCAGACAAACAAGTGCAACTAACTCAATATTTTCGACTACTGGCAAATAGGTCCCATCTCCCTGCAAGAAAAATTCTGCAGGCCCTGGGATTCATGGCATCCTGCATACTACTAATACCATATGCCAGACTGCATATGAGGAAATTACAATGGTACCTAAAAAGTGTTTGGACTCAATATTCTCACAGTCTAGAAGCAGTAATTCCAATAATTTCCTGCCTACAACAGGAGTTTCGATGGTGGGCACAGGCATGTCACCTAAACAAGGGTCAGCCTTTTACCCAACCCACAGCCAGGCAAACTCTAACAGATGCTTCGGATTACGCCTGGGGAGCACACATGGCAGGAACATGCATTCAGAGCAAGTGGACCACAGACCAGATGCATCTTCACATCAATCAAAAAGAGATGTTGGCTGTTCAAAATGCCCTATCAGCTTTCAAGGACCTTCTACACCCAGGACAACTATTACTAAAGACAGACAACACCACAGTAATGTGGTACATAAACAAACAAGGGGGCACTCACTCTTATCCCCTGTGCAGGCAAGCCATGACCTTGTGGAACACAGCTCTAATGTACCAAGTTCACCTGCAAGCACAATTCCTGCCAGGAAAGAAAAATAATCTGGCAGACGACCTAAGCAGAAATATCATGGACCCTCACGAATGGAAATTGAACCCACAAATCTTCAGCATGATAACACAAAAATGGGGATGCCCAGACATAGATCTTTTGCCTCCCTCTGAATTGCCAACTAATTCTGCACAAGGACTTATCACAAACAAGCATGGAAAGTGGATGCTCTTCTGTTCAGCTGGAAAAACCTAAAAGTCTATGCCTTCCCACCACTGCCTCTCCTTTCAAAGGTACTCCTAAAAGCCAGACAAGAAAAACCACAGATGATCCTGATTGCTCCAGACTGGCCACGCCAGCACTGGTACCCTATCTTAAGGAACTTGGCTCAGGGCCCACCATGGATTTTGCCCCAAATTCCACACCTTCTGACTCAACAAAACAATCGGATCCTGCACAGTCAGCTCAAAACCCTAAACCTGGCTGCATGGCAGATACTTTAGTCGAACAGGCAACACCTCTCTCTAAAGCTGTTATGGATGTCATTTTGGAGGCCAGGAGGCCTAGCACCAGGAAAGCTTACTCAGAAAAATGGAAGAGATTCTGCGCCTGGAACCAGGCTCAAAACCTTGACCCTCTTGTTCCAAACATTCCTCAGATTTTACAATACTTAACTGAGATGCTGGACAGAGGCCTATCCTTTTCATCAATTAAGATTCACGCCTCTGCCATTTCTGCACATTACAACACGGATCCTCCTTTATTCTCTCATCCCTTGCTAAAGCAGTACCTTAGAGGGGCTAAAAACATAAGACCGCCCCGGAGAGCACCAACTTGGGACCTCAATTTAGTTTTGGAAAAACTGACCCTACCACCTTTTGAGCCAGCCAATACAGCCAATCTAAACTTTTTATCATGGAAAAGAGCTCTGCTCCTGGCAGTAACTTCAGCACGAAGAGTCTCAGAGCTACAGGCATTAATGGTAGTGGAACCTTTTATAATTTTTCATCAGGATAGGGTATCTTTAAGGACAAACCCTACCTTCATGCCAAAGGTGGTATGTAGTGTGGCTCTTAACCAAACCTTCCATTTGCCTACTTTTTATCCAAACCCCAAAATAAAGGGGAGAAACTTCTACATTCTTTGGACATACACAGGCAGCTATGCTTCTACTTGGAGAAAACAAAAGCTTTCAGGAAAACTGATCAACTGTTTGTAGCATATGCTGCAGGATCACAAGGCAAGGCTATCTCAAAGCAGACTATATCCAAATGGATAGGACACTGTATTCGGTACTGCTACACACAGCATGGAAAATCAGTCCCTAATAACATTAGGCCTCATTCCACCAGGGCAACAGCCACTTCAGCAGCCTTTCCCAGAGGAGTACCTACCAAGGAAATTTTGGAGGCTGCAACTTGGAGTTCAGTGCACACCTTCACCAAGCATTACCACCTGCCTCTTTACTCTAAATCCAGAGCAGGATTTACCACTGCAGTTCTGCAGGGCCTCTTAGCCGCTAACTCTTTATAGACCAGCCACCCAAACTTAGCTTTGGGATTCAACCCAAGTGTGACGACTGCAGCAGTGTAACATGATAAACATAGTACAGTTTTGTACCTACCATAAATGTAGATGTTCGAGTGTTCACACTGCTGCAGTCCAGGTTACCCTCCCTCCATCCCCTCTGAATTAGCTGGACTTACCTATACCCTTCTATCCTATACAACCTTTGGGGTGTATTTGCTGGTAACTGAAGGTATTGTTTTATTTTATACGTATATTTTTGATTAGGAATATGTATTGCCTACCCACTTGGGGGCACCTGACATCTGGGGCAAGAAAAACTGAAGAAAATGGCGTCGGATGCATCTTGTATACCCCTGGCGCACTGACGTCAGGAAAGAAGCGACAGCAACCGACGCCGGACCAAGACTTTGGAACTCTGGCCGACTGCGGGACCGCCTGACGGCAGGATAACCCAAGTGTGATGACTGCAGCAGTGTGAACACTCGAACATCTACATTTATGGAAGGTACAAAACTGTACTTTTTTTGCCTTGTTTGACCTGAAAACGTCTTCAGCGTGAGTAGGATATTTACTCTTTACTTTTCTTTTTAGGAAAGTGGTGGACTTCTAGAGGCAGCAGCTTGGTCCTAGTACACCTAGTACATATAGTTACAAACTGTACAAACTGGATTCCTTTTCCAGGTGCAGAACAGACTTTGTTAGGTCTGTTCTGCTGGTGCTCCTGGATTTTTAATTTTTGTCCTCCTACCTATAGGTTTCTAAGCTATTGTAATATTCCCTAATAGCTTAGGCCTACTGCATCAGTAATCTAATATTGAAGATGGTACAGTTGTGTACGTAAATTTAGCATGACACTGTATGTTCTAATAGATCACTGTTGTAGTAGCTGGCTTCTCCTGCCATTCCCCTTCTTTGTTTTTTTTGTTTTGCCAAAGTGTGGATGTGTAACTCTTGTGTGTGTATATAGTTATTCTTGTTTGGTTCCTATACTTTTTCCTTTCTGGGCTATTGTCTCTTTTCTTGGATTAAGAATGCTCTGAAGTCTGTTTTTGGAGCCCTTAATGCCTTTTATATGGAGTTCTGCTCAAGCTCCTGGCAGTTAGAGCGCATGGATGGAGCCCGTAGCTTTGAAAAGCTGTCTGGTTGGCAATATCCTTTGCAGGATATAACCCTGATAAGTTTAGGCTACTGAAGCTTTGATCTATTAGAACATCTACTGTTATGGTAGGTTTACCTATACAACTGTACTTTTTCCAGTGCTCTGTGCTTGCTATAGAGTTTGTCTGGCATGTATATAATTAAAAAATGGATGTAGAAGGTAGGTAGTAAGGAGGTTGTGATGTCAGACATATTGAGGAAAAGTCCAAGGTAGATTTTCACAGTGTTGCACGCTTGAATGTCTATGTGCATCATTTTTGTTTGAGTTTAGAAGATTCATCTAAATTTATAATGAAACATTATACTCCAACAAGACCATTCCCTCTGATGTACTGTTAATGTAGGAGGAAGTGCAGTATTATACAGAGTAAGGGGGAAAACAGTGTAATGTTGACATTATATCAACAGCACAGCACTATAACCCTATCAGCACTGTTTAGATTTTGTGAAATGCAACAAAACTGCATTTGTGTTGCCTGAGTCATACGGTGTGTAGGTGGTGCTTGATAGCAGAATGTCAATTTTGTCATATATTTTCTTTTCTTTTTGTATGTAGGCTAAAAATATGTGTCGTTTTGAAAACTCAGAGTCTTGATGCAAGTTGGAGCTTGGAACTATTAGATGAGTTAGTATGCCAATAATAGAACCTGCAGTAGCAAAAAAGGAAAAACAAATGTTAACCGTGATTCAGCATCTTGGGGCCTGATTTTGTAACACTGGACAAGCAGCACATGAAGTAATTTAATGTTGGTGTCACCTCTTGAGCTATGGAGTTTGGTAGTGATAACTAATATTTTTTTTTTGTTTTCATACCAGCAAGGCTTACAGCAGCAGTGCTCATAACAGCATAATTTCTTTGTTTTATGCATTGATGTCCAGATTTTTAAGGAGTGGGTGCAGGGCTAGTATGACTAGCTACTTAATTGCAAATTCATATTTGAATAAGTCAGTGTTCTTTTTTTTTTCATGTTGTCATGCCCCCCCCCCCCCCCAAAAAAAAGGGATTTAGGCAGTGTTTAAATTTGATTGGAATAGGGATTTCAGGCAGAGATAGACTGTAAACCAAAAGTCAGACTAAGTAAGGAGCTCTACTTGATATAGTTGGCAATGCTTTCAGCATGTTTTGCAAGTCCGTGTTCCGAAAGTTTTAAAAAAATAGCGCCTTCTGTGTGGAGTCTGCATGTCCTCCCTGCGGTCGAGTGGTGTTCGAAAGACATGCGTGAATGTGCGTGCATTCATTGAAGGTTGGTCTGGCACCTCAGCACCATAAAAATCGACTGCCAATCATTAGTGGACCGGAGTTCCGCTGTGGCGACCCCTAACCGGGAAAAGCCGAAAGAAAAACAACAACAAGTAGTTCAGAAATGAATGTGCCAGAGAATTACCCCCAGAAGCACAAAATTCTTTGGAAGCTGCATGTGATGAAAGGAATCTCTTACAGTTGTATTTTGTAGTACTAAGTAATGCTAATGACCACTCTCCAATGTTGCACTTTTGGCTGTATCGACCTATCAGTAGTAAGGTTTCCATATTAAGCAAGCATTCTGTTTCGTTCTTCCTGATGTTCATCGTGTTTCACTGTTGCAGTCATTACTCTTGGGTTATCCTGCTGGCAGGCTACCCGCAGTCGGCCTGAATTCCAAAGTCTTGATCCGGCGTTGGTTGCTGTCGCCTCTTCCCTGACGTCAGTGCGCCAGGGGTTTAAAAGATGCAGCCGACGCCATTTTCTTCAGTCTTTCTTGCCGCGCGGTGCCCGAAGCAAAAGCATTTCGCAAGTGCCGGTCGGCCGACTCCTGAGATTTTCAAAATCGAGTTTCAGATCCGAAGTCTTCATTAAAGCTAAGTACCCCGTTGGGGGAACTTTTTTCTTGCTCCAGACCGACGTCAGAAAAAGTTAACAATTGTATTTCTTGTGGGAAGCAAATACCTCATAAGGATTTTCATTCTTACTGTATTCCTTGCCTAGGTCCTGATCACGACGTTGCTAGCTGTCGTTTTTGTGCTAGATTTAACCAACGCACTATTAAGCGTTGGTACGATTTTGCCTTTCATTACTTTGGCCGAAGGTTTAATTATATAATGCCGTCAGAACAGCCGACGACTGGAGTTTATAAAAAGTGCAAGGAAAAGGACAGGCATCCGAGGTCCAAAACAGACGCCGAGGCCCCCGCTAAGCCAGTCGCTGGTTCGCCGGTTCTCAATGAGGTGCTTTTGTAACCACTGATGCACGCTACCTCAGAGCCACAGTCCACTTCCGACTCCCACGTGGAGCCGACTAGGCCTCTGGATACTCAAGGTATTGGACTCTCGGAAACTATTCCCTCAGATGGGTCCAGAGCCGCTGAGCAGGCATGGGCTTCTGAGGGCGTTTTCAGACCTACACAATTATATGTCAAGCCAACCTCAGCTTCAAAGACAAAGACTAAAACAGCTCTAAAGACAAAGAAACAAGTACAGCATTCTCCTGGACAGACTTCCATGCCTAAGAAACAGATGCTTAAAATGGCCGAAGACCTAATTACTTTGATCAGGGGTTCCCATCCCCCTCCTGATAAGAGGCCTAGGCAAGAGACAGAATATGACTCTTCTGATCAGTTTCAATTTCCGCTGATTCCTCTTCTGAACAGGGATACTCTTTTCCCCCCTATGAGGATTCTGATGCTGAAGAATCTATTCCTTCAGCCTCTCCTCCTGAGGATTATTCTTTTGGGGAAACCCTGCATACCATGAGGGAGCATTTTCACTGGGAGAGCCAAGATTACTCAGAATCTAAGAAAAAGCTCAGAGACGTTCTGTTACTACTTCAGCACAGACCTCTTGCTGTTCCACCTGTTCTAGACATTGTAGATGATCCACCTACTGCATGTCTTTGGGATGTGGGAGGAAACCGGAGCACCCGAAGGAAACTCACGTGACCACAGGGAGGACATGCAGGCTCCGCACAGAAGGTACCCCAGCTGAGAATCAAACCATAGAACCTCTTGCTGTGAGGTGTAACAGCTTACCTTACTAAGTTTGCTAAAATAAGAAAGTCACTAAGTGTGGTCTGCTGCTGCAAGGAATATCCCAAAGCAACTGCAGTACAAATGTGGTAACTTCCTACCTGATGGAGAGGATAAATAGCCAAGGGCTACTGATACAACTTCAGCTTGGTAAAAAGTTCACAGTTTTGCAATCAAGACTTCCTTTGACATCCCCAATAGTAATTTTATAATTCAAACTGTGTAGAAATGTGTCAGTCTGTATTCAGCCATCTTCATTACATAAGGATTTGGATTTAATTAATGTGTATTTTAATATTTTTAACAGAAGCGCTGACAGCCAGTTGATAAAACAAAAAAATGTTCTTTTACAATAGACTTAGCTTAAACAACAGTAAACACGCATTTATTCAAATATACACATGTCAACCCAAAAGACAAACCCACCTCCATAGACAACCCAAAGATAAAAAAACTAAAGGGAATGCTACTCAATGCCAGAAGTCTAAACCTCAAGATGCACGCACTCGAGACTCTCCTCAGTATGGAGAAAATCGATGTCTGTGCAGTAACAGAAACCTGGTTCAAGGCTCCTGAGAGCACCCCAGCACTACCAGGTTATAACTCATACCATGCGTTTCAGCCCCAAAACTCGGACCGAAGCACAAAAGGAGGGGGAGTATCTGTATTCATCAAAGATACCTATACCTCCAGGTTAGTGGCACTGCACGAAGCATCGGAAACCATCCATGTGCAACTAACAGCGGGCAAAACTACCTTTCAGTTTGTAGTCTGCTACAGAACACCCTCCCTATTACAGGAACCCCACTTGGCATTCTTGAGAACATTGGAGAATATGAAGGTCTCTCCAAACACTATGTTATTGGGTGACTTCAACTACCCAAACATTGACTGGGAAAACTACTCAAGCCCAAACACCCTTGCCCAACGGTTCCTTGAATTTATAAACTCTTAACGCAATGGAACAACTGGTCACCACTCCCACAAGAGGGAACAACATATTGGACCTGGTCATCACCAACATGGGGACTCTATGTTCCACACCAGAGGTAAACCCCTCATTGGTAAGATCAGACCATAAACAAATTTCCCTGGACATCCATATACCCCAGCCAAGGAAATCACTGTAAAGAATTTCTCAAAAGCCAACTTTGCACTTCTCAAGACTGAGGTGGAATCCTTCAAAGCCCCTGGGCCAGAGGATAATACAGCCCAATCCGCAGAATCCTTTACAAATGCATTCTATGAGCACCTGCAGGAATGCATGGATCGTGCTATCCCAAATAAAACCAAGACTCACTCCTCCAAAAACAGGAGACCGGTCTGGTGGACCCCAGCCTTAAATAAGCTATACAACAGAAGGAGGAAGCTACTACATGACAGAGCAAAATACCAAAAAGGGAAGGCATCTCTGATCAGTATTAGCAAGAAACTTCGATCCCTCATAAAATCATCAAAGGCCAGTTTCGAAAGAAAAATTGCCCTAGACACTAAAGATAATCACAAGGCCTTCTTTAGTTATGTCAGAACCATGGGAGGAAACTCCCAGATATGCTCTGAATTGTTGCATAACAGTACAAATTATACTGAACCTACAGACATAGCCAACATCCTGGCAGACAGATTCAGTGCAAACCCCCCCCCCTTCCCCCCCAAAGGAGCAAACGCCTATCCCAACTGAATGTAACCTCCCTGACATCACAGATGCACAGGTGAAAGCTGCCCTCTCCAAAGCAAAAAAACACAGCATCTATGGGACCGGACGGTGTCCCAGGCTGTGTCTTACATGAGCTCCAAGAAGAACTGAACCCTCACATTAAGTCACTATTCAAACTTAGTCTTACTACAGGATATGTACCCAAAGAATGGCGTACAGCTACAGTGGTCCCACTCCACAAAGGTGGTGCCACAATGGACCCCAGAAACTATCGCCCCATAAGCCTGACTAGTCTGGTCTGTAAAGCTATGGAGCGTATTATCATGGAACTCATAAACAAAGACATTGGGAGCCTCCAGACACTGGACCCTACCCAATTCGGCTTTAAGGGCAGATCTTGCCTCTTAAATCTAGTTGATTTCTTTGAAACAGTTACCAAAGCCATAGATGAGGGCAAGGTAGTCCACACAGCCTACCTGAACCTCGCAAAAGCCTTCGACACAATACCCCACTCGGGCATCATAAATAAGCTTACCAGCTTAAATATCAACCCCTATATCACAAGATGGGTTGCAAACTGGCTCAGAGATAGAACCCACATGGTCAGAATCGCAGGTGCCATGTCCGAATCCAAACCAGTTACAAGTGGCGTCCCACAGGGCTCAGTTCTGGGACCTCTCTTGTTCAGTATATACTTCTCTGAGGTTCAGGCTAACATGGGGGGATTATGGCTGACAAAGTTTGCAGATGACTGCAAACTGGGGGCCATAATCGAATCTCCAGCTGACACAAGCATCCTCCAAAAGGGTCTCACAGAGACGGATGCTTGGTGCCAGAGCCACGGCCTCAAGCTAAATGCTAAAAAGTGCATAGTCATCCCCTGTGGGAAAAACAAGGTGCCCACAAATTACCACATAGGTGGTAATCCATTAAGTATGGAAGAAGTAATTAGAGATTTGGGGACCAACGTAGATAGTAATCTCTCCTTTGATAATCACGTTGCCAAAGTGGTTAGAAATACCTTCTATATAGCCCACCTTATCACGAAAGGGTTCGCATCTAGATCGAGAGGTCATTGTGCCCCTGTACTCGTCACTCATCAGGCCCATAATTGAATACAGTGCCCCTTTTGGGATGTACCTTACCCGACACCTGCAGCAACTGGAGAGACCCCAAAAGTACCTCACCAAGGGGATCATGGGTTACAAACACATGTCCTATGCAGCTCGACTAAAGAAACTCCAGCTCTACTCAGTTGCTTACCGCCTACTCAGAGGCGATCTATGCCTGACGTGCAAAGCCATGTCGAACCCAGAATTAATGGACATGCTCCACCTCAAAAAATCCAAGTCCCTTGGAGCTACGGGACCTAAACCTCAGCACAAAAATAAATAGGACATGCTGGAGGGACAGATTCATTTCCCAAAGGCTCCCCTCACTCTGGAATAGTATCCCATTTCATGTTAGACGTAGCCCCTCGCTGACCCTCTTAAAGCAAAATTTGGACGCTTGGATGGGAAATCGCAAATTCACCCCTGGGATCTCTCCTGTGTCACTGCTAGACAGAGGCACAGTAAACTAATCTTAAAAGGGTACCTTCTGTGACCTACTTTACAGAGGCACAGTAGGCTAATCTAATAGGGAGGCGGAAGCCAAATACACTCTGGCTAGGCTTATAAATGCCCTAGGGCAGATAGCCTAGTATCTACCTATGAACCTATGTATTTTCAGAGTCCGGCCTGTCTCCTGACTCTTTACCCCCTGCACCTGCTAAGCCAGACAGATACTACAGGGTTCCAGACTCTCATAAATGTCTATGTAAAAACCCTGCTGCTGACCCAGAAACTATATCTCAGGGTCCCAAAGGCATCAAGGCTTCCACTGCAAAAAACCCTGTCCCCTCTGATAGGGATTCTAGGGCACTGGACAGATGGGGGAAAAAAGTTTGCACTTCTGCTACCTTGGCTGTAAGGGCTTTAAATTGTCAGTTTCATATACTTAAATATCAGCAATACTTAATGTCACTGCTTAAACAGAAAATGTTGACAAATTCTGAATGTTCTGATAACAAGGAAATGCAGGATTTATTGCATGCAGCTGAACAAGTGGGAAAGCATACTTTGCAATGTGGTTTTGATTCACTAGAGGCCTCTTGCAGGGCCGCTGTTACGGGTTCTGTCATTAGAAGGCATGCTTGGTTAAAGGAACAGAATCTGCCTGATCATGTTAAAGCAAAATTATTGGATGCTCCATTACAGCATGATACTTTGTTTGGTGTTAAGGCAGAAGAGGTGTTGAAGAAAATGGAGGATAAAGCGAAATCCATGCAGACAGTTAAGGATTTCCTACAGGTACAGCCACCTAGATTTAGCAGGAAATGGCCTACAAAGAATTGGTCCTTCCCAGTGTCAGACAGGCCACAAAGAGGCAGATACAGATGCCCCAGAGGCAGATCCCAGCCCCAAGGCTCATACAGGCCTAAACAATGGGGTGCTTCTACCTCCAAAAGCGAAGAAGACAAATCACAACCATACAGGAAACAGTCCCAATGGCTTTCCTCTGCCAGAACCAAGCACTTATCTTTTGGCAGCCCCCTTAGGGGGAAAACTAGCACTTTTTTCACCAAATTGGCACATGATTACCCATGACAAATGGGTCTTGAACATAGTGTCTTAGGGCTACAGGTTCCACTTTCACACCCTGCCAAGGGCAAAAGGTATGCCAGACCTGCCACACAATCAAATGGCAGAGGCACAAAAACAAGTTTCATCCCTCATGAGCATGAGGGCCATTCAGCAAGTACCACAACAAGAGCAGGGACAAGGATTTTACTCGAGACTTTTCTTGGTGCCCAGAAAGGACAATGCCTGGAGACCAATACTGGACCTGTCTATTCTAAACACCTTTCTGGACGTTCCAAAATTCAGAATGTTGACTCTGCAGTAGCTACTGCCCATGCTGGGCAAGAAGGCTTGGCTTGTAACTTTGGACCTAAAAGAGGCATACCTGCATGTCCCAATCAGACAATCTTGCAGAAACAGATTCATAGCTGGCTCAATGCACTACCAATTCTCTGCGCTGCCCTTTGGCTTATCTACTGCGCCCAGGGTCTTCACAAAATGCCTGGCACCAGTAATTGCAGTTTGCAGACAAAGAGGAATTCAGATATATCTTTACTTGGATGACTGCCGTATTCAAGCAGAGAACAAAGACATTCTACTAAAGTATCTGGCGTTTGTAAAAAGATTACTAATTTGCCTAGGGTACACAGTAAACGAAAAGAAATCAAAACTAGTACCCTCTCAAGAGATAATATTCCTGGGTGCAAGCTTAAATACAACTGCCCAGATGGCTTATCTCACGCCAGACAAACAAAGGCAACTGACTTCTTACTTCAAAATGTTGGCAATAAAGACCCAGTTATCTGCAAGAAAAATTCTGCAGGCTTTGGGCTTTATGGCTTCCTGCATTCTGCTAATTCCATATGCCAGACTGCATATGAGGAAACTACAATGGTATCTAAAAAGTGTTTGGACTCAACATTGCCACAGCCTGGAAACATTAATTACCCTCATTCCCTGCCTGCAACAGGAGTTTCGATGGTGGGCACAGGCCTGTCACCACAACAAGGGACAGCCATTCACTTTACCCACAGCCAGGCAGACACTAACAACGGACGCATCAGATTATGCCTGGGGGGCCCACATGGCAGGAAAATGTATTCAGGGCACATGGCCCACAAGCCAGATGCATCTTCATATCAATCAAAAAGAGATGCTAGCTGTTCAGAATGCCCTGACAGCTTTCAAGGATCTACTTCGTCCAGGACAACTACTGATAAAGACGGACAATACTACAGTCATGTGATACATAAACAAGCAGGGAGGCACACATTCCCACCCCCTCTGCAGACAAGCCATGACTTTGTGGGACACAGCATTGACTTACCAAGTTCACCTGCAAGCACAATTCCTGCCAGGAAAAATAAATACTCTGGCAGACGAACTAAGTAGAAACCTCATGGATCCCCACGAGTGGAAACTGGATCCACAAGTCTTCATGATAACAAGGAAATGGGGATGCCCAGACATAGATCTATTTGCCTCCGCTCACAACTGCCAACTACAGAGATTCTGCATGAGGATTTATCACAAGCAAGCATGGAAAGTGGATGCCCTATCCTTCAGCTGGAAAAACCTAACAGTATATGCCTTTCCTCCACTGCCTCTCCTCCCCAAGGTACTCCTAAAGGTCAGACAAGAGAAGCCAAAAATGATACTGATTGCACCAGACTGGCCACGCCAGCACTGGTACCCAATCCTAAAGAACTTGTCTCAAGGTCCAGCCTGGACATTGCCTCAAACGTCACACTTACTGACGCAATAAAACAATCAGATCCTGCACAGCCAACTCAGGACCATAAATCTGGCAACATAGTGGATAATGTAGCCATTCAGACCACTCCTCTCTCCTAAGCTGTAGTGGATGATATCCTGGAGGCCAGGAGGCCCAGTACCAGAAAATCTTATGCAGAAAAATGGAAGAAATTATGTGCTTGGAACCAGGAACAAGGAATTGACACGTTTGTACTAAATATTCCTCAGATTTTACAATACTTAACTGAGATGCTGGACAAAGGCCTATCCTTTTCATCAATTAAGGTTCATGCCTCTGCCATTTCAGCCCATTAAAATATGGAACCACCTATCTTTTCTCATCTTTTAATAAGGCAGTACTTCAGAGGGGCCAAAAACATAAGACCTCCAAGGAGAGCACCAATACCTGCATGGGACCTCAATTATGTCTTGGAAAAACTTACACTGCCTCCTTTTTAGCCAGCCTCAACAGCTGATAAAAAATTCTTATCCTGGAAAACAGCTCTACTCCTAGCAATAACCTGCAAGACGAGTCTCTGAGTTACAGGCACTCATGGCTGTGGAACCTTTTATAATTTTCCATCAAGACAGGGTTTCTCTGAGGACGAACCCTACATTTATGCCTGAGGTGGTGTCCAGTGTGGCCCTTAATCAAACCTTTCACTTGCCTACCTTTTATCCAAACCCACAGAGCAAGGGGGAGAGACTTCTGCATTCTTTGGACATACACAGACAACTACGCTTCTACTTGGACAGAACTAAAGCTTTCAGAAAGACTGAGCAACTTTTAGTGGCATATGCTGCAGGATCACAAGGAAAGGCTGTCTCAAAACAGACTATTTCAAAATGGATAGGCCATTGCATTTGTTTCTGCTACTCACAGCATGGCAAATCAGTGCCTAAGGGCATTAGGCCACATTCCACCAGAGCAGCAGCCACTTCAGCAGCCTTCCTCAGAGGAGTACCAACCAAAGACATCTTAGAGGCTGCAACTTGGAGATCAGTGCACACTTTTACAAAGCACTACCACTTATCTCTCTACTCTAAATCCAGAGCAGGCTTTGCCACTGCAGTTCTGCAGGACCTCATAGCCTCTCCTAATCCTATTTAGCCCAGCCACCCATCCTCAGCTTTGGGATTCTACCCAAGAATAATGAATGCAACAGTGAAACATGATGAACATAGTACAGTTGTGTAACTACCGTAAATGTAGATGTTCGAGTGTATTCACTGTTGCAGTCCAGGTTACCCTCCCACCATCCCCCTTTCATTTGCTGGATTTTATCTGTACTTCTCTATTCTATACAACCTATGTGGTGTATTTGCTTGTAGATGAAGGAAATGTTTACTTTAGTGCATGCATGTTTATACGGATAATCTATTTAGCCTACCCTTTTGGGGGCACCTGACATCTGGTGCAAGAAAAACTGAAGAAAATGACGTCGGCTGCATCTTTTATACCCCTGGCGCACTGACGTCAGGAAGAGGTGACAGCAACCGACGCCGGACCAAGACTTTGGAATTCAGGCCAACTGTGGGTAGCCTACCAGCAGGATAACCCAAGAGTAATGACTGCAACAGTGAATGCACTCGAACATCTACATTTATGGTAGGTACACAACTGTACTTTTCCTTTAATGATGGGTTACTGGCTCTTTCTGCAGCTTTTTAACTTAACAGTGCAGTTAAGGGTTTACCCAGCTTCACTTCACTGCCTGCATTAGTAGTTACCTTATTCCCAGTTGCTGTCCTCTTCGCCTTAATTTCTAAGGTAATTCAGTACTTTATATTTTTATTCCATAGCTTACTAGCAGTCCTGTGCCCACATAGTTTCATAGTATAGTACTAGGCTATCTGCCCTAGGGCATTTATAAGCCTAACCAAAGTGTATGTGGCTTTCGCCACCCCATGTAATGATACAAAAGTGTACAATTTAAATTAAATTTAGTTTACTGTGCCTCTATCTAGCAATGACACAGAGATGACCCCCGGGGTAAACCTACGATCACCCATCCATTCGTCCAGATTTCTCTTAAAGAGAGTCAGTGAGGGGCTCTGCCTAACATCATGGACAGGTATCCTGTTCCAGAGTGCAGGAAGCCTCTGGGTTATGAATCTGTCCCTCCAGCATGTCCTATTCATATTTGTGCTGAGGTTTAGATCTTTAGCTCTCGTGGCTCTTATGGATTTGGATTTTTTGAGGTGGAGCATGTCCATTAATTCTGAATTGGACATGGCCTTGTACGTAAGGCACAGATCACCTCTGAGCAGGCGGTATGCTACTGAATAGAGCTGGAGCTTTTTCAGTCTGGCAGCATATGACATATGCTGGAGACCCTTGATCCTCTTGGTAGGGTACTTTTGGGGTCTCTCCAGCTGCTGCAGGTGCCGGGTGAGGTACATACCAAATGGGGCATTGTACTCAATCATAGGCCTGATAAGGGAGGAATATAAGGGTACAATGACATCCTTTGATCTGGATGTGAATCCCTTCATGATAAGGTGGGCAAGGTAGAAGGTCTTTCTAACCACTTTGGCGGCGTGGGTGTCAAATGAGAGGTCACTGTCAACTTGGGTCCCCAGGTCTCTGATTACTTTTCCGTTTAATGGATTACCACCTATGTGGTAATTTGTGGGTACTGTGTTTTTTCCAAAGGGATGACTATACATTTTTTGGCATTTAGTTTAAGGCCATGACTCTGGCACCAGTCATCTGTTTCTGTGAGGCCCTTCTGGAGGATGCATGTGTCAGCTGGTGTGTCGACTATGGCGCCTAGTTTGCAGTTGTCTGCAAACTTTGTCAGCCACAACCCCCCTATGTTTGCCTGCACATCTGAGAAATAAATGCCGAACAAGAGGGATCCCAAGACAGAGCCCTGTGGGACTCCACTTGTGACTGGCTTAGAGTCTGACATAGCTCCAGCTATTCTGACTTTGTGGGTTCTGTTCTTTAGCCAGTTTGCAACCCATCTTGTGACAAACGGGTTTACATTTAAGCTGTTGAGCTTGTCTATGATGCCTGAGTGGGGTATTGTGTCAAAGGCTTTTGCCAGATCCAGGTAGGCTGTATGAACTGCTTTGCCTTCATCGATGGCTCTAGTGACTGTTTGTTTCAAAAAAGTCCACCAGGTTTAAAAGACAGGATCTGCCTTTTACAAAGCCGAACTGGGTAGGGTCAGTTGTCTGTAGGTCCCCGATGTCTTTGTTTGAGTTCCATAATGATCCTTTCCATAGCTTTGCAGACCAGGCTGGTCAAGCTTATGGGGCGGTAGTTTCCAGGGTCTGTAGAGGTGCCACCTTTGTGGAGTGGGATCACTGTAGCTGTACGCCAGTGTTCAGGGACGTATCCTGTAGCAAGGCTAAGATTAAACGGCGTTCTTATCTGTGGGTTTAGCTCCTCTAGGAGTTCACGTAGCACGCAACCCGGGACACCGTCCGGTCCCATGGATGCTGTAATTTTAGCTTTGCTGAGGGCAGCTCTCACCTGGACATCTGAGATTTCAGGGAGGTTGCATTCAGCTGAGATATTTATTTCGTCTTTTGGGGGAGAGGGAGGGGAGAAATTTGCACTGAACCTGTCTGCCAGTATGTTGGCAATATCTGTGGGTTCAGTGTATTTTTTGCCGTTATGAACTAACTCTGCGCATATCTGAGGGTTTCCGCCCAGGTTTCTAACATAACTGAAGAAGGCCTTGTGATTATCTTTAGTGTCCTTAGCGATTTTTCTCTCGAAGTTGGCCTTTAATGATTTTATTAGCGAACATAGTTTTTTGCTAGTGCTGATCAGGGATGCCTTACCTTTATGGGATTTTACTCTGTCTTGCAGTAGCTTCCTTCTCTTGTTATAAAGTTTGTTTATGGCTGGGGTCCACCAGATAGGATGCCTGCCTTTGGTGGAAAGGGTCTTGGTTTTATTTGGGATTGCATGATCCATGCATTCTTGGAGATGCCCGTAGAAAGCATTTGTGAAGGATTCAGCAGTGTGGGATGTGGTTTCCACTGGCCCAGGGTGCTTGAAGGATACCATTTCAGTCCTAAGGAGTGTAAAGTCGGCTTTTGAGAAGTTTCTCACTGTGGTCTTTTGTGCTGGGGGTGGAGGTGGGATATGAATATCTAGGGTTATTAGTTTATGGTCTGATCTCACTAGTGAGGGGTATATTTCCGGTGTTGAGCATTTTGTCCCCATGTTTGTGATGATCAGGTCAAGTATATTATTTCCCCTTGTGGGGGAGGTGACTAGTTGTTCCATCGCATTTGAGTTGGTGAATTCCAGGAACCTTTGGGCTAGGGTGTTGGGGCTTGAGTAATGCACCCATTCTATGTTTGGGTAGTTGAAGTCTCCCAATATGATGGTATTTGGTGAGACATTCATATCCTCCAGTGTCTTCAGGAAGGCTGAATGGAGTTCCTGAGATTGCGAGGGTGGTCTGTAGCATGCTACAAGTTGTATAGCAGTTTTGCCTACGGTTAGTTACACATGGATGGTCTCCGATGCTTCGTGCGTTGCCACTAACGTGGAGGTGTGGGTGTCTTTAATGAATATGGACACTCCCCCTCCTTTTGTGGTTCGGCCCAGGTTTTGGGGCCAAAATGCATGATACGAGGTATAACCTGGTAGGGCTGGGGTGCTCTCAGGAGCCTTGACCCAGGTTTCAGTTACTGCACAGACATCAATGCTCTCCATACTGAGGAGTGCTTCGAGAGCCTTCATCTTGAGATTTAGACTTCTGGCATTGAGCAGAATTACCCTTAGTTTTTTTCCTTTATTGTTTTCTAAGGTGGTGGGTTTGTCTTTTGAGCCTTGCCTAAGAAAGGCACTATGGGGGTGGCAAGAGCCTTAGCCAATATCCGGAAGCCCAGTGGTGACAGGTGCAAGCCGTCCCTTGCGAAGCAGCGTGGCTTGTCCAGCATGTCATCCCAAGCAGACAGACATTGGATGACATCAATCCAATCCAGTCCTAGAATGACACCAGTAATTGAGCCAATTATTAAAGCTGATCATCTTGTCTTTGTATTGTGGCATCATTCTTGGTGAGGGCAAGATGCTGCTCAGGGTCAGGGTCATACCGGCCTGGGCTACATAATCAAAGAGCTCCTCTATGTCTCTTTTCATGTAGTCCAAGGAGGTACGTCTCAGGTCATTCACGCCGGCATGGACAATGACCGAGTCATATTTGTACTTGCTTTGGCGTGACCTGAGTGCTTGTGTTATGTGGCTGATCCTAGCTCCCGACAGGCAGCTACCGTTACCCTCTCTTTGTTCAGCCTGGTAAGCGGGATGTCAGTGTGTCTGACTATAGAGTCACCTATTACTAGTGTATCAGGCATGGTGTTTCGCCTTAAGGGCTGTGATTGTTTGGCACACTGACTTTGTGTACTATGTGTTGCATGTGCAGAGTTTTGAGGTGGTGTTTTCTTGGATGTCTGCTTTGGGAGCCTCTGTTGTTTCGGTAAGTTTTTCATTAGAGCCTCCGAGTATGTCTTTGTGCTATTATGTGTTTGGTTTGGAGTTGTGGTTGGTTTATGTGAGACTGGGTTTGTTGTGTGTGTGGTTACCTTCTCCTCCTGTCTGGTCTTGCTAGTCCTGTGTTGAGAGAGTTCAGCCTCCAATTTGGCTATATAGTTGCATCTCTCCCATGTGTTTGTGTTTGTTGGGATGAGGAGAGGGTTGTCTGTGTACATGAGACAATTGTAACATTGTCTCAGGATTCCCAGATTAACCAGCTGAACTGGAGAGGACGTCAGTAATATACCACTTGACATGCCAGAATAGTATAAGGGGGTGATGTGTAACTGGATCAGAGAGAGGACTTTGAAGGGAAGTGGGTATTAGCACGGGTTGTAGGTGGATGTAGTGCTTACGTTAGTTTAAGGGTGCTTCATTTAAAAGAAAGGTTTTAGGAGCAATTGCTAGGCTTATGATAAAGCGAACAGACTCATTTTGTTGAAAGTAGAGCTTTCTTAAGGGAAAAATTGAAGTGCAGACTTGGCGGAGCCAGGAATAGTTTAAGCCTGTTTAACCGACGCTGCGCTATGCTCACAATCGCGCAAAGCCGCGCAAACGCAGATTTTAAACAGGGAACTTCAAAAGAGCTGGAAATGGTCCAAAACGACCAATTACTACAAGCTCTTGTGCTGAGGTCACTCCTTCAGGGACAGATAGGCTGTTCAAGGCTCCCCACTCCCACTGGTGAGCAAAGAAACTTCCTTCTATCCAAGTAAGGCAATGGACAACACAGGAACTACATCACAGTCCAGAATACAGCAAAGCCTGTTTACTGGTCTAAACTAGTCGAGAAAGGCGGGAAAACAAGGATTTTTTTTTGTTTTGTTTTTTAGGTTAAAAAGTACACAGAAATGCAGGAAAAACAGTAATAAATCACTTACACAGGCTAGCTCACTTTGGTGGGTAGCCTCAACAGTTAAATTTAATAACAAACTTTCGACCAAATGTTACTTTAAGTGCAGATAATGTACAATGCAAAAAACAGGTAATAAAGCAGTTTAAACTTGTTCAAAGTAAGAAAAGGAAGGTCTCTCAGGTAAAAACAGCAAAAAAATACTTAGGTCAGGAAAGTAGTCGCTTTTCTCAGTTCTCTGCTGCTAGCACCACTCTGCAGGACCACGAGGAGCTGTTTCTGAATAGTATAGCCAGAAAAAACTGCTCAGGGGTGGATTTTAAACAGGGAACTTCAAAAGAGCTGGAAATGGTCCAAAACAACCAATTGCTACAAGCTCTTGTGCTGAGGTCACTCCTTCAGGGACAGATAGGCTGCTCAAGGCTCCCCACTCCCACTGGTGAGCAAACAAAATTCTTTCTATCCAAGTAAGGCAATGGGCAACACAGGAACTACACCACAGTCCAGAATACAGTAAAGCCTGTATATTGGTCTAAACTAGTCGAGAAAGGCAGGAAAACAAGGATTTTTTTTTGTTTTTTGTTTTTTAGGTTAAAAAGTACACAGAAATGCAGGAAAAACAGTAATAAATCACTTACACAGGCTAGCTCACTTTAGTGGGTAGCCTCAACAGTTAAATTTAACAACAAACTTTCGACCAAATGTAACTAAGTGCAGATAATGTACAATGCAAAAAAACAGGTAATAAGGCAGTTTAAACTTGTTCAAAGTAAGAAAAGGAAGGTCTCTCAGGTAAAAACAGCAAAAAAATACTTGGATCAGGATAGTTTCCCTTGCTACATTTACACTGCCTGTAAGAAGAGTGGGTGTTGCCACAAACAGTAGACAAAGAATGTTTTCTTTAGTGGGATCCTTCCTTATTCCTCGTCCTTCTTTTTTACAGCTCTACTTTCTTTATTTTTAAAACACTTGTATTAAATTATTTGTTCAGATATAGAAAGATGTACATTAGTAGACTAAAAAAAAACACTTTCCATTTACATATGTTATATATCATATATATTTTCTTTCTTTTTATAACTATCATCAGTCCAACGGTACATAAATTGCTCAATTCCTGCCTTTCCCGTAAACCTCAGCCTCCACCTGAATATTATGCTACATGCATTTGTCTCGCATTTTACTTTTATTTCTGTGTAATTTGTTCCTTTTTTATGGCTCTATATTTTGTTTTTTTCAACACCGTTCTTATTTTTTCAGATATAGACAGACTTAGATTAATGAACAAAACATATTAATATTTTTTCCATTTGCATACATTACACATCCTTTATCTTTTATTATAACTTTCCAAAGCTGCATACATTGTTCAGTTCCTGCCTTCCCATAAACCTCACACTTCCTCCTGAACATTATGCTGCATATATTTGTCTCACAACTTCCTTTTTTTATTTCTATGAAATTTGCTCCTTCCCTTTTCTAAAGATTCTCTCTTCCAGTTTTTATCTCTTATAATGTTCAGTACTTCAAATACAGCTGGTTAAGACTTTGATATCCATTTCCTGTAATTGCTTTACTGGCAGCCAACAGAATTGTACTACTGAGGTCTTACTATATCTAGCAAATTCAAATCCTGTGTCCCAGTTCAAAAGAATCATTTCTTTAGTTACAGCCATTTGCTCACCCTACTCTGTAGGGAATTATTAAAGTCTGCCAACTCATTGCACTCATAAAACATGTGTCCTGCCTTAATTTTCTTCCCCATCACATCTCCAAATACTTTTTCCTCAGGTATGGCAAATGATGAAGTCTGCTTGGGATGTAAACATACCTATGCAAATACTTCCAAGCAAAAATCCCAACCTTCTGGACTTTGTTGCATACTTAGGAGCTATACATATACTCCATTGTTCTCTGGTAAATTACTTTTCCAGTCTCTATTTCCTCTAATTTATTAGGATTCCCCTATTCCTTTCTCTTTGCCAGTACCCTTATATGGTAAAATGAAAAAAAGTGAACTGAAACCAATAAATGTATTCTAAAATTGTTGGCCCTAAAAAGGACATAAACAATAAAGGTTTTTTTTCGCAAACAGTTTTGCAAAAAATTATTAAAAAATTACTAACATTTATATTTTATTATACATTATAAACAGTTTAATTGTTCATACATATTTTTAAAGTGCATAATGTTTAGTATTAAGTCTTATACACAAATCTATATATTTTTTAACAAAAATTTGAATAGATCACAAATATTTATTGAGAAACAATATTTAAATATATTGCATTTTTTTATATATACATTGTTTAAACATTGGGGAAATTTATAATAAATTTATAGTTAGATATACTCAAAAATGGAAAAATTTATATTAATATATTTTTAGTATAATTGAGGTTCTTTAATTTTAATTAGTTTTGAATAAAGAAAAAATAATGATTTTAATGAAGCATTTTATAAAAAATGACAACTTGTAATGCTACAATAATTAGGCACTGACATTTTTAAACTTTTTAAACTGATTAATTCTTAAAATAATTGATTTTTAACTAATTAAATTTTAAATTAATCTAAATTAATTGTTTTAGTATAGTGTTTGAGCAAATAGTCTTAGTTTAAAATAAATATTTATTTACTTTTAAATATTTGTTCTTCTAAAAAACTAAAAAAGTAATCTTTAGCGTTAAAACAAAGGAAGTAAGGAACTAATGATGATGTTTCGTTTCTTAGTTTTGGCGTAAACTGACACAACACACTTTCTTGCTGCTGCATGTAATTATAAGCTATTGCACAAGTGCATGTTCTAGCTTAGTATTATATTATAGGTGTGCTGCATCTACAATATATACATTTTCTTAATTTTTATTTTAAATATATATCATAAGAAACATTGATATACATTTACAATGCATATGTTACAAGGTTTCTTTAATTAGATGTATAAATTGTAAGTTAACGTATTCCAGGTGCTTCGTTTACTGTTTAAGTTAAAGGAAGTGACGTTTGTTAATTGTTTTTTGTTACATATTAAAAGTAGAGTATTAGTCATTTGAATTTGTGTATTCTGAGGAAGGTGAAGCACAGTCTTTACCGAAAGCGTGTTTTAAGGATATTTTATGTACTAACGCTACGCTAAATAAACCTGGAGACTACCCTTCTATTGGTTTCAGTTCGCTTTTTTTCATTTTACCCAGTACCCTAATATCATTCACTGGTACGGAAGGCAATCTGTAGACTGCATTCCAAACATAATCTTGGCCTCATCCCACTGTTTTACCTTTCCCTCTAATTATTCATAGGTTCATAGGTTAGTACTAAGCTAACTGCCCTTGCGAGCCATTTTAAGCCTAGCCAATTATCCCTTGTGCCATAAAATAAAAACGTATGTCTGGAGTATCAGCACTAAAACACACTTTATTCCAAGTATTAAGTGCTTTCGTCCCTCCGCAATATCCCCTTGTCAACGTTTTTGAATCAGCAGTGACAGAGGATCTATACCAACTTTGGGCTAAGGAAAAGAGATTTTTTTAAAAATATAACAAAAAAGGAACATGCTTTGTTTCGACAGTTAAGGAAAGATAAATCTTTACGTATTATCGTCCCGGACAAAGGGGGGAGGCATGGTCCTATACAGTTCACAAGATTACTCAAATGTAATGCATGGTATACTATTTGATGAAACTAGTTATACGTAAGTATCTGAAAGTCAAATTCATATTTCTTATGGTTGGATAGACTCGTACTTAGAGGAATATGTAATAGAACAACGTACTAACCATGACACTTGAGAATTCCTGACCAACCGCAACCCCAGGGTGCCTACTATGTTCTGGATACCGAAAGTCCATAAGAGTATCACTGAGCATCCCTTTAGACCTGTTATCTTAGCAAATGGTTCCAAGAAGCATCCCCTAGCCATTATGGTAGGTAGAATGAACATGTGCTAGAAAACACACCACATTTGGATAAAGATTCCTGACATTTTTTAGGGCTATTGAAACAAGAAATTGTGTCAAAAGAATTAACCTTTCTAACTATAGATGTTAAAAGATTCGTTTTCATCAATACTGAAATTAGAAGGGTTAGAATTATTTGAGAAGACTCTGTATGGCCGGTCTTCCTTAAGTCATGATGATGTGATTTTGGTGTGTGAACTAATGGCCCTAATATTAGAGAACAGTTGCATTTTTTTGAGGGCCAATATTTCCAACCAATAAAAGGTGGAGCAGTGGAGGCAGCATGCGCCCTGGTATGCGGCAATATAGTGTTATTAGGTTGGGAATTGCGCTATATTTTCCAGAATATATCTTAAGAGTACACACTGCAATGCTTTTCTTGACTTTACCAGCTGCCATCCCTTGACACAGAAGAAAAGTTTGGTCAAGGGACAGGCTATTAGAATAGCCCACATGATCTCAGAATTTGGGGATGTAAAGGAAGAAGGGTCTATATTACGTTATCAAACTTTTAAAAGTTCAAATGTCATATGATTGACACCATATGATAGCACTTTTAAAAGTTCGAATGTTTCAATGGATATCTTTGTACAGTGCGGAGTGGGAAGATTTCCCTTTCCTGCACTGTAGAGCGATCTCTGAGTTGGGTATATTTAAAGAGTGGGGGGTGTGGGTTGCATGAGGGCATGCCTCCCTGCTTAAAACATTCAGGTAGGTTTTGTCTATGTTTTTTTTTTTTTTTTTATTAGATTTTCAAACTTTTAAAAGGTCGATCATATGGTATCGACCATATGATGTTCGAACTTTTAAAAGTTTGATCATCTAAAATAGACCCAAGTAAGAATTGACCACTTTAGGCAATATATTTAGAGATGGGGGTTATCCAAATAAGTAAGTGGATGATATTGTACAGGGGGTACATACAGAGTGGGGTAAGAGATGTACACCACTTTTAGGGTTGGACTGTGCCAGCAAAAATAGTTATGATTGTCGTATACAAAACAAGAAATGTGAAAGGACATATGTTATACAACACAGTTCCCTCATGGGGGGATATAAAAAAACATTGTTAAAAAGAATTGGGAGTATTTTTTATGGTAAATCAGGACATCAAAAAAATGGTAGGAGAAGAACCCATTTTCATTAATAGAGTGGGAAGGAATGTAAAAGGGTTATTCGAGAACAAGGTGAAGGCAAGCCATGGTGTCAGCAATGGCACAAAATCTTGTGGTAGTTGTAGTCGGTGTCGTTTTCTAAACTATGATGTAGACAGTACGCTGGAAAACATCATAAAAAGCAAGGTTACATTCAAGAAAGGGAATTGTCTTGTATCTAGGGTGATTTATCTGGCCATATGTGAATCCTGTAAAGGATACTCTGTAGGAAAAACAGAACTGTCCCTCAAAAACAGACTATAGAAGCATACCTGTGAGATTAAAAATAAGAAAGAGACTAATGCACTATTTAGACATACACTTTTTTATGTGAGAATTATGTTAAATTTAGATTTGGGATACCGGGAGTAGTAGAAATAGATCCTAGAGGGGGTGACTTGAAGGATCTTTTGGTTAAAAAAGAGTTGCAATGGCAGCTATGACTTGCTGCAGCTATACTACCAGGTATGAATGAATCCTTTTCAATAGCCACAATATTAAAGGAGAAACCAGACAAATTCTGAAACGCAATTTGTTTTTATTATTGAGTTTTTAATTGGGTGTATTAATTCAGATAGGATGTATTTTGTGATATGACAAATTATTTTTTACTTAAATTTATATGATTGTATGTATATTTTTATTTCAAGAACCAATCATTCATTTAATGAATTTTAAAATGATGCCCCAATGGATAATAATGTGTCAATCAATGACATCACTAGGGTACAAAAGTGATAGGATTGAATGCTTTTACTATTCTGATGAAGTTCCCGTTGTGGAGGGATGAAAGCGTTTAATACTTGGAATAAAGTGTGTTTTATTGCTGATACTCCAGACATACATTTTTATTTTATGGTTATGGTTTATTGGTAGCATACTACACTCTTCATTTTGTTTGCATTATTTTCACCCAATATCTTGGTTTCTAAAAGTGTCAGTAAATTTATGCACCGTCTTGCCTATTTACTGTTCCCCTATTTGCAGTCATCCCCACTGGCAAAATCTCTTTTTTCTTTTTACATGTTGGCTTGGGTCTTAGTATACTTTTTGCTACTTTATGAATTTAATATTCCGTATGGTTGCTATTATTCTCCTTAAAAATCTGTGTCCAAGATCCCACTCTCTCCTATTTCTCAAATGTTTTCCCTGCTTCATCATCATCATTTTCCACTTTGAAGTATAACATTCTGCCTGTGTTATCTGTATGAGCCTTAACTGTATAGCTGTGAAATATCCTTTCAAATCAGGTAATATTAAACCACCTTTTTCTCTTGAAAGGATCACCCAACTCTTGCCCTCTCCCTCCCCAATAAATTCATTCAACTCTCTACTAATTATTGGCCACAACTTTTCCTCTGGTTGATAAAAATTTGCCTGAACCATATATACAACTATAAAGGAACTAAAAACATTTTCACAGTTTGTATCTTACTATCCACATCCATAAACAAAAGCTTAAAGTTTCTCAGGTTTTGTATTATCTTTTGTTTAGTCTCTTTCCAAATATCCTTAGCTGTCAAGTATTTTTAATTCATACTTCTAAATGCTTCATGTTATCATGTACCCATAAATATTGGTGTTGCTGAACCAATTTCTGTGTGGTTACATAATTTATGGCTATAACTTTTGTTTTGTATTCAGTAATTTTATATCTTGAAAAGACTTGAAACTCTCTTAAAATGTTCCATAACACTGCAATGTCCTTTTCTGGATTTATAATCCACAAAATAATATCATCTGAAAGTAAAGATAACTTTTCTTGATTACAATACGCCTTGAATTTCCCTTATTTTCTTTGCCAGTGGCTCTAAACAGGAAGCAAATAACAAAGGGGAAAGAAGACTGTCTGCTTGATTCTTATGATCAAACACAACTTATCACAGGGAAATCTTCCCACATTAATTTTTCCACTCCTTCATATATTCTCATATTTAACCTTATTATTGTAAAAGAGAATGCAATTCCTTCCATTGCCCTACTTATAAAATTCCAGTATACTTTGTCGAGTGCGTTTTCTGCATGTAGATCCTCTGACAAAAGTGGTATTTTCTTACGATGTTTTTTGTGTTTCACTGTTGCAGTCATCACACTTGGGTTATCTGCCTGCAGGTAGCCCTCAGTTGGCCCGAATACCAGAGTCTTGGGATTTCTGCGTCGGATGCTGTCACCTCTTTCATGATGTCAGGTTGTCAGGGATATAAAGCAGGCAGCCGACGCCATTACCCCAGTCTTTCTTGCCGAGAAGGAGCCCGAAGCAGAAGCAGTTCGCAAGTGCCGGTTGGCTGCTACCTGAAATTTTCATTTTTCGAGTTTCAAACCTGAAGTCTTCTAAAGCTAAGTACCCTGCTGGGGATCCTTTTTTCTTGCTGTAACCAGTGTCAGAAAAAGTTAACAATTGTCTTGTCTGTGGAAAGCAAATACCTCACAGAGATTTTCATTCTTACTGCGTCACCTGTTTAGGCCCAGACCACAACGTCCCTTGCTGTCGGTTTTGTGCCCTGTTTAACGCCTGAACCATTCATCGTTGGGCTATCTTTGTCGCTAAATTCTTTTGTGCTCATTCTCTGTATTCCAAAATGGCTTCGATAAGCCATCCGACTACCGATTTTCCGAAAAACGTAAAGATAAAGACCGAGACAGACCTCATAGGTCCAAAACTGCTGATGACGCTTCCGTTAAGCTAGTCGCCAGTCCGCCGGTGCTCATTGAGATGCCTTTGCAACCCCTGATGCCCGCTTCTACAGATTCGCAGGCCTCTGCTGAGACCCATTCGGAGTCCGGTATACAGCGAGATGCTTCTTCGACTATGGAACCTGCGGATGTCTCTACCTTGGATGGTTCTGAAGCCTCTGTGCAGGCACCGGCTTTTGAGGGTGTATTCCGACCTACCAATGTTCGAATCAAACCGACAACTTTGTTTTTAGCTAAAACTACCGAGTTTCTCCGGCCCAGAGTACACACTACGCCTAGAAACCCAACGACCAAAGCGCATGCTCAAGCTCCCATGCCACAAAAACAAATGCTTAGAATGGCTGAAGACCTTATTACCCTAATTAAGGGAAGCCAGCCTTCCCCTGCTAAGAGACAAAGAATTGAGTTTCATTCTGATTGTACAGACCAGGAGTCCAATGACTCTAACCCTTCTGATTACCAGGACGTACCCTTATCAACCTATAAGAATTCAGATGCAAAGGAATCCATTCCCTCTCCCTTCCCCCCCCCAGAGGATTTTTCTTATAGTGAAACCTTGCATACTTTGAGATAGTGATGAGCAAAGCAGCACGCTTCAAAACAAAGCACAAATCCAAAAAGAAATGATGGCAGAATAGCACAAAAACAAAGTTTAATTCACGAAGTAAAAGCCACAAGATAAAATCCAATAAAACACACGAAAACACGCTGTAATTATGCTGTTATAGAACCACAAGTGAGCGCTTTCATCTCCAAAGGGAGATTTCTTCAGACTAATGGTTACAACACACTGCTTCATTTAAATACTCTTAGCAATTAGTAAGCTGCTTCAATTAAGCAATCCAATTAAAAGTTATCCGTTTAAAATGGGTTTGAACTACAATATTCTTAAACTATTCTGTATACCTGAAAACTAACCTAATGTTTGAAACCTTTCCTTTTTAAATACATAATGAATTCCTCTCTATTATTTAACCCTGGCGGAAAACACGCATTTAATCTCACTTGCCAGCAGTATTCAAGCCACCCCAATTATTCTTCAATATTTATCTTTGTAACATTGGGATGGATAAAATCTATAACTAAACATTTAAAATTAGTCTTACATTTACTTTCTAAATAATGTTTTGCCAAAGCATTTTTGACATCTCCTTTGCCTATGGCATATTGATGTTCATAAATTCTTTTATACAATTCTCTTCCTGTTCTTCCAACATAAAATGAGTTGCAATCTACACATATTATTAAATAGACAACATTTTTAGACTTACAAGTAAATCTGCCTGGAACATGTATCTTAGTTTTGCCCACAAAAATCTCATGCCTATCTGTATATAAATAACTACAATAGTTACAATTAAAACATTTATACATTCCTTTTCTTTCTTCTACTACTCTAATTTTATTTAATTTTCCTTGAAATAAATCTTTAAAATTTTTTGCTCTTTTTTGCACAAACTTAGGTTTGTTGCCTAACTTCTGTAATAAATTAATATTGGTTTTAAAAATTCCCCAATTTTTTCTTACTATATTTTTGATGACATAAGAATCAGTACTATTTTGTACTGCCAAAGCTGTGGTAAAATCTGCTGAAGATGTTCTATTCAACTTCTTTTTCTCATTTTTATTTCTATTTACAATTTCTTCTGTCATAACTTCCTTAATCATTTCTTGGGGATAACCTCTACTTAACATCCTTTCACAGACGTTGTCAGCTTCTAAATGAAAAATTTCATTATCATCTGTTAAATTACTTATTCTCTTTATTTGTAGATTGACAATATTCTGTTTAGTTTTTTTTGGATGTAAACTTGAATAATGTAAATACATATTATTTTGAAATTCTTTTTTATATATTTTTGACACTAATTTTCCATCTTTTTTATATATAGTGAGATCTAAAAAATGAATATTTTCAGTATTGATATTATATGAAAACTTAATATAAGAACAGACATTGTCAATATATTTCAAAAACAAATTTAATTCTTCGACCGTCCCACTCCAAATAATCAGAATATCATCAATAAATCTTAACATTTTGATGATATTTTTTACAAACCTACTTTCTAATATATTTGCTGTTTCCCAGCCTTGCATGAATAAATTAGCATAGCTAGGTGCTAAGGCCGCACCCATAGCTACCCCATTGACTTGGACAAACAATTCATCATAGAATTCTAAATAATTATAACTTAATACTAAATCTATCATTTCCATTAACAGACTAATAGTATTTATAGAAAATTCTCTTGATTTCAACAGTTCCATTCTAACCATCTCCATACCTTCCTTATTAGGAATCATAGTATAGAGAGAATTTATATCTAGTGTTACAAGTATATCAGATTCTAAGACCTTAATGTTGTTGAGTTTTGCCATGCAGTTATAACTGTCCTTTATATAAGTGACTCCCTTCAGAACTACTTTCTGTAAATGTTTATCTACAAAAATAGACATCCATTCTAATTTACTATTTTTGCTAGCAGCTATTTTCTTAAAGGGGGAGAATCTATGTTTTTATGGGTTTTTGGTATTCCAAAGATCCTACTGATCGACGGGTTATTATTAGTTATGTTCCTTTTCATTTTTTTCATCGATTCTACCTGCATAGAACCATTCTACTATACATGATTCTATAAGTGAAAAACATTTCTTAATTTCAGACATATTTACTGACTTATAAAAATTAGAGTCTGATAACATTTCTTTCATCTTTCCTTCATAATCTTTCCTGTCCATTAAAACCATTGCTACTCCTTTATCAGCTTTTAAGACAAGTATATTCTCGTCTTTAAGTAGGACATCTAAACATTTTTTCTCTTTTTTTGTTAGATTATAGTATTTGTATTTTGTGTCTTCTTCTAACATTTCTAACATCTGTAGTTCACATATATTAAGAAACATTGCCAATTCTTTACATAAAGGTGGATTATAACAACTAGGTTTGTAGAAGTCACAATTATTAGGTTTCTGACTTCCTAACAATACTTTGAGATTTAATTTTTTCACATAGTCTCTTAATTCATTAATCATGATGAGTTTGTTGGCCCTTTGTGCTGGGGCAAAATTCCATCCCTTACTTAGTACACAGCAATCATCATAAGAAATCTTTTTACTGCATAAATTGATAATTTTAAAGTTAACACTTTTTAAGTCTTCCATTGCTTCCGCTGGTAATTCCAATTCTTCTTTGGATATTTGTTGCCCCCCCAGTTTTTTTGTGGCTGTTGTTTACTATGATAGTTTTTATCACTATAATTGTCTGCTGTGACTTGGGCCCAAGTTCTTTTTTGATTGTCAATTCTCTGATATACTTCGATAATCTGTTTGTTGTCTTCCTTGGTCGATCCTTTAGACACTGTTTCTTGGTTACTCATTTTAGTTCTACTCATGTCTTTAATTTTAGGCCTTACTGCTGGTTCACTTGAATTTTGTTTACTTTCCCCCAAGGGAATATGGTGGATTTCAGCCACAGTTACTACATTATTTTTATTGCCAAGCCTTTCAGACCTTCTTACTGTACTTATTTCTTCATCTACATTAACCAAATTTATCTCTTGCTGTTTTGAGACATTATTGTTGACACTTGTTTCCAATCGAAGTCCATAAGCTGTGGCTATTCCATTCACATATTCATTTTTGTCCCTTTGAAATTTTTTTGTTTTTCTTCGACATAGTTCATCATTTAACTTGAGTAATTTCTCTTGTATGAGCACCATTTTGCTATTGAAATTGTCGCTGGACGTGTTATTTTTAAGAATATCATAATTAGTCTTTACATTCCCGGTTAGTTCTTCCAGTTTAGTTAAATTTACTTCGTGTAGCAGTTCCATATATTGTAGACCAGCCCTTTGGTTTATACTCAACCATTTGTCAGTAAATGCTTTGGGTAAATCTTTACCCGCCGGTAAATTTTTAACTCTTAGTCCTCTTGGGACTTGCTGAGCTTTCAAGCTGTTTTCAAAAAATAAGTTGTCCCATTGGAGACGTTTGACTAATAACAAATCCTTTTCTAGTATATTAAACTTTTCTGAAATGTTAAAGCCAAAATTCGTGTTAGTTTCCTTTACCTCATTGATATCAAAAGTGAACGGATTCTTGGGTGGAGCTAAACACCCTCTTAAAATTTCTTCTTCACTGTTAACCAACACATTTAATCTTTGGCTTTTATGAATAAGATTTACAGTACCTTCTTCACTGACGATAAAAGAGCCATCAGGAGTATCATTCAATACACACCCGGCAGAAACTGCTGTAAAGCTGGTCCCAGGAGCCACTCCTCTTTCCATGCTTGCCAAACTGCAACAGAAACTAAACACCGTGATGAGCAATGCAGCACGCTTCAAAACAAAGCACAAATCCAAAAAGAAACGATGGCAGAATAGCACAAAAACGAAGTTTAATTCACGAAGTAAAATCCACAAGATAAAATCCAATAAAACACACGAAAACACGCTGTAATTACGCTGTTATAGAACCACAAGTGAGCGCTTTCATCTCCAAAGGGAGATTTCTTCAGACTAATGGTTACAACACACTGCTTCATTTAAATACTCTTAGCAATTAGTAAGCTGCTTCAATTAAGCAATCCAATTGAAAGTTATCAGTTTAAAATGTGTTTGAACTACAATATTCTTAAACTATTCTGTATACCTGAAAACTAACCTAATGTTTAAAACCTTTCCTTTTTAAATACATAATGAATTCCTCTCTATTATTTAACCCTGGCGGAAAACACGCATTAATCTCACCAGCAGTATTCAAGCCACCCCAATTCTTCTTCAATATTTATCTTTGTAACATTGGGATGGATAAAATCTATAACTAAACATTTAAAATTAGTCTTACATTTACTTTCTAAATAATGTTTTGCCAAAGCATTTTTGACATCTCCTTTGCCTATGGCATATTGATGTTCATAAATTCTTCTATACAATTCCCTTCCTGTTCTTCCAACATAACATGAGTTGCAATCTACACATATTATTAAATAGACAATGGATTGCTTAATTGAAGCAGCTTACTAATTGCTAAGAGTATTTAAATGAAGCAGTGTGTTGTAACCATTAGTCTGAAGAAATCTCCCTTTGGAGATGAAAGCGCTCACTTGTGGTTCTATAACAGCGTAATTACAGCGTGTTTTTGTGTGTTTTATTGGATTTTATCTTGTGGATTTTACTTTGTGAATTAAACTTCATTTTTGTGCTATTCTGCCATTGTTTCTTTTTGGATTTGTGCTTTGTTTTGAAGCGTGCTGCTGTGCTCATCACTGTGTTTAGTTTCTGTTGCAGTTTGGCAAGCATTGAAAGAGGAGTTGCTCCTGGGACCAGCTTTACAGCAGTTTATGCCGGGTGTATATTGAATGATGCTCCTGATGGCTCTTATCGTCAGTGAAGAAGGTACTGTAAATCTTATTCATAAAAGCCAAAGATTAAATGTGTTGGTTAACCGTGAAGAAGAAATTTTAAGGGGGTGTTTAGCTCCACCCAAGAATCCGTTCACTTTTGATATCAATGAGGTAAAGGAAACTAACACAAATTTTGGCTTTAACATTTCAGAAAAGTTTAATATACTAGAAAAGGATTTGTTATTAGTCAAACGTCTCCAATGGGACAACTTATTTTTTGAAAACAGCTTGAAAGCTCAGCAAGTCCCAAGAGGACTAAGAGTTAAAAATTTACCGGCGGGTAAAGATTTACCCAAAGCATTTACTGACAAATGGTTGAGTATAAACCAAAGGGCTGGTCTGCAATATATGGAACTACTACACGAAGTAAATTTAACTAAACTGGAAGAACTAAATGGGAATGTAAAGACTAATTATGATATTCTTAAAAATAACACGTCCAGCGACAATTTCAATAGCAAAATGGTGCTCATACAAGAGAAATTACTCAAGTTAAATGATGAACTATGCCAAAGAAAAACAAAAAAATTTCAAAGGGACAAAAATGAATATGTGAATGGAATAGCCACAGCTTATGGACTTCGATTGGAAACAAGTGTCAACAATAATGTCTCAAAACAGCAAGAGATAAATTTGGTTAATGTAGATGAAGAAATAAGTACAGTAAGAAGGTCTGAAAGGCTTGGCAATAAAAATAATGTAGTAACTGTGGCTGAAATCCACCATATTCCCTTGGGGGAAAGTAAACAAAATTCAAGTGAACCAGCAGTAAGGCCTAAAATTAAAGACATGAGTAGAACTAAAATGAGTAACCAAGAAACAGTGTCTAAAGGATCGACCAAGGAAGACAACAAACAGATTATCGAAGTATATCAGAGAATTGACAATCAAAAAAGAACTTGGGCCCAAGTCACAGCAGACGGTTATAGTGATAAAAACTATCATAGTAAACAACAGCCACAAAAAAACTGGGGGGGGGGGGGGGAACAAATATCCAAAGAAGAATTGGAATTACCAGCGGAAGCAATGGAAGACTTAAAAAGTGTTAACTTTTTAAAATTATCAATTTATGCAGTAAAAAGATTTCTTATGATGATTGATGTGTACTAAGTAAGGGATGGAATTTTGCCCCAGCACAAAGGGCCAAAAAACTCATCATGATTAATGAATTAAGAGACTATGTGAGAAAATTAAATCTCAAAGTATTGTTAGGAAGTCAGAAACCTAATAATTATGACTTCTACAAACCTAGTTGTTATAATCCACCTTTATGTAAAGAATTGGAAATGTTTCTTAATATATGTGAACTACAGATGTTAGAAATGTTAGAAGAAGATACAAAATACAAATACTATAATCTAACAAAAAAAGGGAAAAAATATTTAGATGTCCTACTTAAAGACGAGAATATACTTGTCTTAAAAGCTGATAAAGGGGGAGCAATGGTTTTAATGGACAGGAAAGATTATGAAGGAAAGATGAAAGAAATGTTATCAGACTCTAATTTTTATAAGTCAGTAAATATGTCTGAAATTAAGAAAGGTTTTTCACTTATAGAATCATGTATAGTAGAATGGTTCTATGCAGGTAGAATCGATGAAAAAATGAAAAGGAACATAACTAATAATAACCCGTCGATCAGTAGGATCTTTGGAATACCAAAAACCCATAAAAAAATAGATTCTCTCCCTTTAAGACCAATAGTTGCTTGCAAAAATAGTAAATTAGAAGGGATGTCTATTTTTGTAGATAAACATTTACAGAAAGTAGTTCCGAAGGGAGTCACTTGTATAAAGGACAGTTATGACTGCATGGCAAAACTCAACAACATTAAGGTCTTAGAATCTGATATACTTGTAACACTAGATATAAATTCTCTCTATACTATGATTCCTAATAAGGAAGGTATGGAGATGGTTAGAATGGAACTGTTGAAATCAAGATAATTTTCTATAAATACTATTAGTCTGTTAATGGAAATGATAGATTTAGTATTAAGTTGTAATTATTTAGAATTCTATGATGAATTGTTTGTCCAAGTCAATGGGGTAGCTATGGGTGCGGCCTTAGCACCTAGCTATGCTAATTTATTCATGCAAGGCTGGAAAACAGCAAATATATTAGAAAGTAGGTTTGTGAAAAATATCATCAAAATGTTAAGATTTATTGACGATATTCTGATTATTTGGAGTGGGACGGTCGAAGAATTAAATTTGTTTTTGAAATATATTGACAATGTCTGTTCTTATATTAAGTTTTCATATAATATCAATACTGAAAATATTCATTTTTTAGATCTCACTATATATAAAAAAGATGGAAAATTAATGTCAAAAATATATAAAAAAGAATTTCAAAATAATATGTATTTACATTATTCAAGTTTACATCCAAAAAAAACTAAACAGAATATTGTCAAAGGACAAATAAAGAGAATAAGTAATTTAACAGATGATAATGAAAGTTTTCATTTAGAAGCTGACAACTTATGTGAAAGGATGTTAAGTAGAGGTTATCCCCAAGAAATGATTAAGGAAGTTATGACAGAAGAAATTGTAAATAGAAATAAAAATGAGAAAAAGAAGTTGAATAGAACATCTTCAGCAGATTTTACCACAGCTTTGGCAGTACAAAATAGTACTGATTCTTATGTCATCAAAAATATAGTAAGAAAAAATTGGGGAATTTTTAAAACCAATATTAATTTATTACAGAAGTTAGGCGACAAACCTAAGTTTGTGCAAAAAAGGGCAAAAAATTTTAAAGATTTTTTTCAAGGAAAATTAAATAAAATTAGAGTAGTAGAAGAAAGAAAAGGAATGTATAAATGTTTTAATTGTAACTATTGTAGTTATTTATATACAGATAGGCATGAGATTTTTGTGGGCAAAACTTAAGATAAATGTTCCAGGCAGATTTACTTGTAAGTCTAAAAATGTTGTCTATTTAATAATATGTGTAGATTGCAACTCATTTTATGTTGGAAGAACAGGAAGGGAATTGTATAGAAGAATTTATGAACATCAATATGCCATAGGCAAAGGAGATGTCAAAAATGTTTTGGCAAAACATTATTTAGAAAGTAAATGTAAGACTAATTTTAAATGTTTAGTTCTAGATTTTATCCATCCCAATGTTACAAAGATAAATACTGAAGAAGAATTGGGGTGGCTTGAATACTGCTGGCAAGTGAGATTAAATGCGTGTTTTCCGCCAGGGTTAAATAATAGAGAGGAATTCATTATGTATTTAAAAAGGAAAGATTTTAAACATTAGGTTAGTTTTCAGGTATACAGAATAGTTTAAGAATATTGTAGTTCAAACACATTTTAAACTGATAACTTTTAATTGGATTGCTTAATTGAAGCAGCTTACTAATTGCTAAGAGTATTTAAATGAAGCAGTGTGTTGTAACCATTAGTCTGAAGAAATCTCCCTTTGGAGATGAAAGCGCTCACTTGTGGTTCTATAACAGCGTAATTACAGCGTGTTTTCGTGTGTTTTATTGGATTTTATCTTGTGGATTTTACTTCGTGAATTAAACTTCGTTTTTGTGCTATTCTGCCATCGTTTCTTTTTGGATTTATACTTTGAGATAGCATTTCTGCTGGGAATGCCAGGACTTCCCTCAGTCCAAAAAGAGACTGAGAATTTTTAGAGTTGCCTCAGCACAGGCCTCTAGCTATACCCCCTGTCCTGGCTGTTGTAGATGATGTCTTTATGGAATCCAGTCTTACTCCAGACACTTTACCACCAGCCCCTAGAAAACCTGACAGGTACTACAGAGTACCTGATTCTCACAAACTTCTCTTTAAGAATCCTACTGCGGATCCAGAGACCATTTCCTAGGGACCTAAAGGTATTAAGGCTACTACAGTCAAAAACCCTACCCCTTCAGACAGGGATTCCAGAGCTTTAGACAGATGGGGTAAGAAGGTATATACCTCTGCAGCTCTTGCCATCAGGGCATTGAATTGCCAGTTTCACATACCAGCAACATATTATGGAACTAATTAAACATAAAATGGTGTGACTTCCTGATTGTGCAGAAAATAAAGATTTACAAGAGTTAATGCATTCTGCAAACCAAGTTAGTAAGCATGCTTTGCAGTGTGGCTTTGATGCCCTAGAAGCATCTTGCAGGGCTGCAGTCACTGGGTCTGTACTGAGAAGGCATGCTTGGCTGAAGGAACAAACCTTGCCAGATCATATCAAATCAAAATTACTAGCCGCTCCTTTAAATACGGAGTGTTTGTTTGGCACCAAAGCAGAAGAGGTTCTTAAAAAGATGGAAGAAAAAGCTAAATCTATGAAAACTGTTAAAGAATTCTTACAAGTGCAGCCACCTAGATTCCGTAGGCATTGGCCTTCTAAAAACTGGTCCTTTCCAGCCCCTTCCAGGCCTTCTCAGTCCAAACCCAGGGGAAACAGACCACCCAGACTACAGTCTCAGAGTACGCAGAGATCTAAACAATGGAGTGCCTCCACCTGAAAAACAGGGAGTGGTAAGCCACCCCCATATGGAAAAAGTTCGCAATGACTTTTAAATTATCCTTCCCAGCCCTGCCCAATTACTTGCGCCCCTAGGAGGAAAACTTGCCCTTCAAACTGGATGTCCATTACTCAGGACCGATGGGTCCTAAACATTGTATGCCAGGGGTACAGATTCTACTTCCATTCACTGCCAATGCCAAGCGGGTTTCCAGACCTTCCTCCAAAGCAGTGGGCAGAGGCTCAAAAGCAAGTACTTTCCCTGCTCAATATCAGGGCTATTCAACCTGTTCCAGTAGAACAAAGGGGACAGGGTTTCTACTCCAGACTGTTCCTGGTGCACAGAAAAGAGGGCTCTTTGCACCCAATCCTGGATCCATCAATTCTCAACACCTTTTTGGTGGTCCCAAAATTTAAAATGCTTACCCTGCAACAGCTTCTCCCTATGCTAGCCAAGGATGCCTGGTTAGTCACCCTAGACTTTAAAGAAGCTTATCTGCACATCCCCATAAGGGAGTCTTGTAGGAAATATCTACGTTTCAATGCAGGCTCTATGCACTATCAATTCTCTGCCCTTCCCTTTGGCTTATCTACTGCGCCCAGAGTATTCACAAAGTGCCTGGCTCCAGCCATTGCGTACTACAGGCAGAGAAATATCCATATTTTCCCATACTTGGATGATTGCCTGATTTAGGTGGACAGTCAGGAATTGCTACTTCAGCACCTGGCATTTGTAAAAAGACTTCTAACTTCATTGAGGTACATCATCAACCAAAAGAAATCATAATTGGTGCCCAGTCAAAAAATTGTATTCCTGGGAGCAAGCTTGAACGCAACTTCCCAGATGGCATTTCTGACTCCAGAAAAAACGATCTATTTGACCAACTACTTCAAACAAATGGCCACAAAATCCCAGTTGTCTGCAAGGAAAATACTGCAAGCCCTTGGTTCATGGCCTCATGTGTTCTGCTAATTCCATATGCAAGACGGCATATAAGGAAACTTCAGTGGTACTTAAAAAGTCTTTGGTGCCAACATTCTCAGGACCTGGAAACAGCCATTCCTATCATACCTTGTCTAAGGGCAGAGTTCCTTGGGTGGGCAGAAGCATCCTACCACAACAAGGGACTGCCTTTTACTCAACCCCTCGCCCCCCATACCATGACAAGGGACGCATCAGGCTATGCATGCATTCAGGGCAAGTGGGGCCCAGGACAAATTCTCCTGCACATCAGTCAAAAAGAGATGCTAGCTGTACAGAATGCTCTGACAGCCTTGAAATACCTAATCCTTTCAGGACAGCTGCTGATAAAAACAGACAACACTACAGTTATGTGGTACATAAACAAGCAGGGGAGAACCCATTCTTACCCACTCTGCAGGTTAGACATGACCCTGTGGAACACAGCCTTGAGCAACCAAGTGCATCTACAAGCTCAGTTCTTGCCAGGCAAACAAAATTCACTGGCAGATGACTTGATCAGGAATTTCCTAGACCCACACGAGTGGAAATTGGAGCCCAACACCTTCAACCTTCTAATCCAGCGGTGGGGGACACCGAAGGTGGACCCCTTTGACTCCCCCGAGAACCACCAGTTGAGCAAATTCTGCACCAGGAATCCTCACAGCAGTGCCTGGAAGGTGGATGCCCTGTCCTGCAAATGGGAAAACCTCTCTATTTATGCCTTTCCCCCTCTGCCGCTCCTCTCAAAAGTAGTACTCAAGATCAAACAAAACAGGCCAAGGGCAATTCTTATTGCCCCAGACTGTACACGCCAGCACTGGTACCCACTCTTACGCAGTCTGACAACAGTGCCACCCTGGCACCTTCACCAGGCACCTTCCCTGCTGTCTCAGCAGGAGGTACAGTTTTTGCATCCACAGTTGAAAACCCTAAACCGTGCAGCCTTTCTTATTCTCTGAATACACCACAAGCAACCCTCAGCAAACGGGTGCTGGACGTCATTCTTGAGGCCAGAAGGCCTAGTACTAGGAAATCCTGTGCTGAAAAGTGGAAAAGATATTGTTTTTGGAATTGGTCTCAAGGAAGGGACACAGCAGTGCCCTCCTTACCTCAAATCCTGGATTACCTGGCAGAGCTACTCCACAGAGGCCTATCTTTCTCCTCCATTAAGATTCATGCCTCTGCCATCTCAGCTCATCATAATACTGAGCCACCTCTATTTTCTCACCCTCTCATCAAACAGTTTGCTGAGAGGGGCTAACAACCTAAGGCCCCCTAGGAGAGCACCCACCCCTGCCTGGGACCTTAACTTTGTACTGGAAAAGCTCACGCTTCCCCCTTTTGAACCTGCTGCTTCAGCAGAGTTAAAATTCCTCACTTGGAAAACAGCCTTGCTTTTAGCCATAACTTCAGCAAGAAGAGTGTCTGAGTTACAGGGACTAATGGCTGTTGAACCCTTCATTATTTTCCATGCAGACAGGGTTTCCCTCAGGACTAACCCGTCCTTTATGCCTAAGGTGGTGTTCATTGTGGCTTTAAACCAATCCATCCATTTACAAACCTTCTTCCCTAATCCTCAGAATAAAGGGAAAAGGATCCTGCACTCCTTGGACGTGCACAGACAGCTCAGGGTTCTACCTTGACAGGACTAAACCTTTCAGATAGTCTGACCAGCTGCTAGTCAGCTTTGCTACAGGGGCAGAGGGCAAGGCCATTTCAAAGCAAACCATTTCCAAATGGATAGCACACTGCATCCATTTCTGCTACAAGCACCATGGAAAACCTATGCCATGGGGTCAGACCACATTCCACTAGGGCTACTTCCATCTCTGCAGCATTTCTAAGGGGAGTCCCTACCAGGGACATTCTGGAAGCTGCAACCTGGAGTTCTGTGCTCACCTTCACCAAGCATTACCACTTATCTCTTTTTTTCTAAATCCAGAGCTGGATTTGCTACAGCAGTCTTACAAGACCTGCTAGCCAGCCCTAACACTTCTTGACTGCCTCCACCCTTCCTCAGCTTTGGGAATTAACCCAAGTGTGATGACTGCAACGGTGAAACATGAAGAACATAGTACAGTTGTGTACACTTTCCATAAATGTAGATGTTCGAGTGTATTCACTGTTGCAGTCCTGGTTTCCCTTCCTCCAGCCCCCTGTCCTTTTTACCTATCTGTTCTATGGCCATTTTTAATGGCAGTGGTATTTACTTTTTACTGGTGGTGTTCCACACCATATACTAGCTTCCTATTTGGGGGGCTCCCAACATTTGGGGCAAGAAAAACTGATGTAATGGCATCAGCTGCCTGTTTTATACCCCTGACGACCTGACGTCATGAAAGAGGCGACAGCGTCCGACGCAGAAATCACAAGACTCTGGTATTTGGGCCGACTGAGGGCTACCTGCAGGCAGATAACCCAAGTGTGCTGACTGCAACAGTGAATACACTCGAACATTTACATTTATGGTAAGTGTACACAACTGTACTTTCTTCTTTCCTCTGGATCATCATTGCTCTGTTCATGTTGTCAAGCGTTTTCCTCCTTTCCACAAAACCACATTGATTAATATCTATCAATTTTGGTAACTCTTTATAATCATGGTTTAAAATTAAAACGGGCCCTTTTGTGCATTTCCGCCAATATCCAAGGTACTTCTGAAGATTCAGAAAGAATTCTCAAAGATCATTGTAACCTCCTTTTGACCCAGGCAAAGTTGTTTCTTCTTTTAATGGAATTGGTCAAGGGCAATTACCACAATCTACCTCACACTCTGGATCTACTCGTACAGTGTTGGAGGCAACTAGTGCACCCCAACTTTAGAGCAATTGCCACTGACAACCTGGATGATTGTATCTTGATGCCTTTAAGGTATTTGTTCCATGAGGATGTGCAGTAGGTATTGGAGGAGGAAAAAAAAAACTGCAAGTAAAAAATCTTATGTTGACAAGTGAAAAAGGTTTTCAAGGTGGTGCCTGATTGGTATCAGAGGGCCTGGTATGGTGTTTACCCCCCCCCCTCCCCCAGTTTTAAAATATTTCTGTCATCTACTCAACACCAGCTTATTTTAATCATCTGTTAAGGTTTGTCTTGTGGCCATCTCCGCTTGTCTGGCCATCTCCGCTTGTCTGCCCATGGTCACCCCTTTTTTATCTCTTTTTGTGGTCAAAGTTTATAAAATGAGTGTTGCACTTGAGACCCTCTCGAAAGCATATCCCTCCCCTTTGGTATCTTAACCTTGTTCTTGAAAATTGACCTTGTATCCTTTTGAACCTACCATTTAGGCTGATTTGAGGTTTATCACTTGAAAAACTGTTTTGCTTATTGCTGTGACATCTGCAAGGACTGTCTATGACCTGCAAGCTCTTGTGGTGGGCCAACCTCATCCGATATTCCACAAGAACAGGGTTGATGTTCTTCGTGTTTCACTGTTGCAGTCATTACATTTGAGTAATCTGCTGGCAGGTTGCCCTCAGTCAGCCAGATTAACAAAGTCTTGGTCCTGCGTCGGTTGCTGTCCCTTCTTCCATGACGTCAGGTTGTCAGGGATATAAAACATGCAGTCTACGCCATTACATCAGTCTTTCTTGCCACTCGGTTCCAGAAGCAGAAGCAGTTCGCAAGTGCCAGTTGGCCGACTCCTGAAATTTTCGTTTTCGAGTTTCAGAACCGAAGTCTTCAACTAAAAGCTAAGTACCCCGTTGTGGAAACTTTTTCTTGCTCCTTACCAATGTCAGTAAAAGTTAATAATTGCATTACTTGTGGGAAGCAAATACCTCATAAGGATTTTCATTTGTACTGTATTCCTTGCTTAGGCCCTGACCACGACATACCTTGCTGTCGATTTTGTGTTTTATTTAATCAGCGCACTATCCGTCGTCTGTACATTTTTGCTTCTAAATATTTCAGTTCTTGGTTTAATTATCCAGAAATGACATCGATTAGCCATCCGACTACTGAAATACCGAAAAAACTCAAAGAAAAAAACAGAGACAGGCCGTTGAGGTCCAAAACTGCCGACGCTTCTCCTAAGCCAGTTGCCAGTTCGCCGGTACTCAGTGAGACGCTTTCGCAGCCCCTGATACCTGCTACTTCTGATTCGCAGGCCTCTATTGAGACCCATTCGGAGTCCGGTATGCCACGAGATGCTTCACCTATGGAACCCGTGGATGTCTCTACCCTGGATGGGTCCGGAGCCGCTGTCCAGGCACCAGCTTCTGAGGGTGTATTCAGGCCTACAGACTTGCATATTAAACTGACTCCACCTTCAGTACTAAGGCCTAAATCTCGATCTGTGTCTAAAAAACTGACGCTCAGGCCACGTTCAGGCCCCTATGCCTAAAAAACAAATGATCAAAATGGCTGAAGATTTAATTACTCTAAGAGGCCTAGGGCTCAACTTGACTATGAATCTTCTTAACAGGACTCCATTTCTTCTGACTCTTCTAATGACCTGGATTTGTCCATACCTACTTATGAGGACTCTGATGCAGAGGATTCCATTCCCTCTGCTTCTCCCCCTGAGGATTTTTCCTTTGGGGAAACTTTACATACCTTAAGGGAACATTTCCACTGGGAAAGTCAGGATTTTTCTGAATCCAAAAAGAGGCTTAGGGATTTCCTTCTTCCTCAGGATATTCCTTTGGCTATACCTCATGTACTAGACATTGTTGATGATGTGTTTTCGGAATCTAGTATGGTCCTTGATTCCCTGCCTCTGGCCCCTAGTAAACCAGACAGATACTACAGGGTTCCTGAGTCCCACAAATTCCTTTTCAAAAATCCTGTTGCCGACCCTGAAACCATTTCTCAGGGGCCCAAGGGCATCATGGAGTCTGCTGCTAAAAATCCTACCCCTTCTGTTAGACTCCAGGGCGCTGGATAGATGGGGTAAAAAGATTTATACTTCTGCAACCTTGGCAATCAGGGCTTTAAACTGTCAATTCAATATGCTAACATATCAACAGCATGTCATGGGACTGCTTAAACATAAAATTATGTTTATTTCTGACTGTGTGGAAAATAAGGATTTACAGGATTTATTGCATTCAGCTGAACAAGTTGGAAAACCTACAATGCAATGCAATGTGGTTTTGATTCTTTGGAGGCCTCTTGCAGGGCTGCTGTTACTGAATCTGTGCTTAGAAGGCATGCTTGGCTTAAGGAGCAATCTCTGCCTGATCATGTTAAAGCAAAACTGTTGGATGCTCCTTTGCAGCAGAACCGTCTGGCAATAAGGCTGAAGAAGTTCTAAAAAATATGGAAAATAAAGCTAAATCTATGCAAAGTGTGAATGATTTCTTACAAGTACAACCTCCAAGATTTAGTAGGCACTGGCCTAATGAGAGCTGGTCCTTTCCAGCTCCTTCCAGAGCCACTCAAGCCAAACCCAGACACTCCAAAAGCACCAGGTTTCAGTCCCAAGGGACTTTCAGAACTAAGCAATTGGGTGCTTCCACTTCCAAATCTGGAAATAACAAGACACCACCCTATAGTAAACAGTCTCTATGACTTTCCTTTAAAATTACCAAGCACTTACCTCTCAGCCACCCCTTTGGGGGGAAAACTGTCTCTTCATGCAAAAAACTGGCAACTTATAACCCAGGACAAATGAGTTTTAAATATAGTGTCCCAGGGATACAGATTTAATTTCCACAAGTTGCCAACTCCAAACGGGTGGCCAGACCTTCCCCAAATCAGTGGGCAGAGGCTCAGAAACAAGTACTTTCCCTCCTAGACATGAGGGCTATTCAAGTAGTACCAGAAGAGGAAAAGGGTCAAGGTTTCTATTCCAGACTTTTCCTGGTACCCAGAAAAGACGAATCATGGCGTCCAATTCTGGACCTGTCTACTCTAAGCACCTTTCTGGACATTCCAACATTCAAGATGCTAACTCTTCACCAGTTACTTCATATGCTAGGCAAGGATGCCTGGTTGGCAACTCTAGGTTTAAGAGGAAGCTTACCTGCATATCCCTATCGGGGAATCTTGCAGAAGATACGCTTCAAAGCAGGCTACTTGCATTATCAATTCTCTGTACTGCCCTTTGGCTTGTCTACTGCGCCCAGGGTATTCACAAAGTGCCTGGCTCCAGTAATTGCATTTTGCAGGCAAAGAAATATTCAAATATATCCATACCTGGACAATTGTCTAATTCAGGCAGAAAACCAGGCCATTCTTCTAAAACATCTGGCATTTGTAAAAAAAAGGGTTCTAACCTGTCTAGGGTACACCATAAATGAAATAAAATCACAACTGGTACCCTGTCAACAGATTACATTCCTGGGTGCAAGCTTGAATACAACTGCCCAGATGGCTTTCCTTACACCAGAAAAGCAAATTAATTTGGTGACTTACTTCAAACAGGTGGCCACAAAATCCCTGCTATCTGCAAGACAAATTCTGCAAACCTTGGGGTTCATGGCCTCCTGCATTCTTCTAATTCCATATGCAAGACTGCGTATGAGGAAACTTCAGTGGTACTTAAAAAGTTTATGGAGTCAACATTATCACATCCATGGAAACAATGATTCCTATCATACCTTGCATGCGTCTAGAATTCCTATGGTGGGCAGAGGCCTGCCACCAAAACAAGGGACTGCCATTCTCACCACCCGCTGCCACCCAAACTCTTAACTACAGACGCATCAGACTATGCATGGGGGGTTCGTTTGGCAGGGAAGTGCATTCAGTGCAAATGGAGCCCAAATCAAATGCACCTTCATATAAATTAAAAAGAAATGCTAGCTGTACAGAATGCACTGACAGCCTTCAAGGACTACCTTCATCCAGGACATCTAATGGTAAAGACGGACAACACCACGGTTATGTGGTACATAAACAAGCAGGGGGGTACGCATTCCTACCCACTCTGCAGATTAGCCATGGCATTGTGGAACACGGCCTTAAGCTACCAAGTACAACTACAAGCTCAATTCCTGCCAGGAAAGCTGAATATTCTGGCAGACAAACTAAGCAGAAATCTCATGGACCCACACGAATGGAAACTGGAACCACGGATTTTCAACATGTTAACACGCAAATGGGGGAGCCCAGACATGGATCTTTTTGCCACACCCCAGAAATACCAGTTGGACAAATTTTGCACAAGAACTCCTCATAAAAAAGCCTGAAAAGTGGATGCTCTGTCCTTCAGCTGGAAAAACCTATCAGTCTATGCCTTTCCCCCTCTGCCTCTGCTTTCCAAAGTTCTACTAAAAGTCAAACAGGACAAACCAAAAGTGATTTTGATTGCTCCAGACAGTCCTCTCCAACACTGGTACCCACTCCTGCGCAGTGTATCACAAATTTCTCCATGACACCTGCCTCAGACACCTTCCTGACTGTCTCAGCAGGAGAACCAAATTCTGCATCCTCAGCTCCAAACATTGAATCTTGCAGCTTGGCTAATTATTTAAATTCCCCCTAGCATCCCTCGGCAAACCTGTGATGGATGTCATTTTGTAGGCGAAAAGACCTAGTACTAGAAAATCGTATGCTGACAAATGGAAAAGATTCTGTGCCTGGAATCAATCTCAAGGGATGAGCACAGCAGCGCCTAATTTACCTCAGATTTTGCAATATTTAACTGAGATGCTTCACAAGGGCCTGTCTTTTTCCTCCATAAAAATCCATGCCTCAGCCATTTCAGCTCATTACAACACAGATCCCCCCCCCCTCATCCTCTGCTAAAGCAGTATCTCATAGGGGTCAAAAATGTGAGACCACCCAGGAGAGCTCCAACCCCTGCCTGGGACCTCAACTTTTTATTGGAGAAGCTCACTCTACCTCCTTTCGAGCCAGCTGCTACTGCAGACTTAAAATTTCTTTCCTGGAAAATAGCCTTCCTTTTAGCAATCACTTCAACTAGAAGGATATCCGAGTTACAGGCCATTATGGCTGTGGAGCCTTTCATCATCTTTCATGCGGACAGGGTGTCACTCAGGACCAATCCATCCTTCATGCCTAAGGTGGTATCCAGTGTGGCTCTTAATCAGTCCATTCATTTGCCAACTTTCTTTCCCAGTCCAGAGAACAAGGTGGAGGAGATTCTGCATTCATTTGGATGTACACAGACAACTTAGATTTGACTTGGACAGGATTAAACCTCAAAGAAAATCTGAACAACTGCTGGTAACATTTGCTGCAGGGGCAGAGGGGAAGGCTATTTCAAAACAAACCATTTCTAAAGTGATAAGCCATTGTATTCATTTCTGCTATAAGCACATTGGAAAACCTATCCCCCAGGAGATCAGATCTCATTCCACAAGGGCTACATCTACTTCAACAACCTTTCTCAGAGGTGTTCCTACCAGGGATATTCTAGAAGCTGCTACCTGGAGTTCAGTTCATACTTTTACCAAGCTTTATCACTTACCAATTTTCTCTAAATCCAGAGCTGGCTTTGCCACTGCTGTTTTGCAGGGCCTTCTAGCTGGTCCTAATGCTGTATAAATCCATCCTCCCAACCATAGCTTTTGGAATCTACCCAAATGTAATGACTGCAAAAGTGAGACGCGAAGAACGTAGTACAGTTGTGTACACTTACATAAATGTAGATGTTAGAGTGTATTCACTGCTGCAGTCCTGGTTACCCTCCCTCCAGCCCCCTGTTTTTCTCTTACTATACCTCTACTTTCTTTTACTATGCTTAAAAGCCTTTTTGCTGTATTTGCTTTTGTTTGGAGGTATATTTTTGTGTTTTTAATTACTTATATATTTTGCTCCCCATTTGGGGGGCACCTGACATCTTGAGCAAGAAAAACTGATGTAATGGCGTCGGCTGCATGTTTTATACCCCTGACGACCTGACATCATGGAAGAAGGGACAGCAACCGACGCAGGACCCAAGACTTTGTTAATCAGGCCAACTGAGGGCAACCTGCCAGCAGATTACCCAAATGTAATGACTGCAACAATGAATACACTCGAACATCTACATTTATGGTAAGTGTACACAACTGTACTTTTTACACATTAATTCTTCATTCATGTAAAAAGTTGTTTCTGAATTTACCCTGAATCAAGTCATCAATCTCCATTTTCTTTACAGAGACAAAAAACAAGGGGAAGAAGAGGCAACCCAGGTGCTACCTTGAGAGAACTAAGCCCTTCACAAAGCTGTTTATTTCCTATTCCAGATCTTGGGTCAACCTATCTCTAAGCAAACATTTGCACATTGGTTGTCCTCTGGTATTGTTTTTTGTTACTTTCAGCATGGTAAATCTATTCCAGGCAAGGTTAAGGCATATTCCACTAGAGCCTTATCCTGTCATTGGCATATTGGAAAGGATTGGACTCTCGAAGCATTCTGGAGGCATCAACCTGTTCTTCTGTTCATACCTTGATAAAGCACTGCAAAATGTCTTCTTTCTCAAGTTCTAGGGCATACTTTTTGATGACTGTTCTCCAGGGTCTCCTGGATCCTTATTCTTCCTCCTCCCATGTATGGTAAGCTTTGGGAATCTACCCATATGCCACTGAGGCAGTGTGAATAAGTACTATACTACAGTTGGAAAAGTCCTACTTAACTAGATGTTTGAGTTTCACCCTGCCTAAGTGGCAGCACCCCCTACCACCCTTATTCAGTGGGTTTACTTCATATTTTTGAAACCACAAAAAGTTGAATACCACTTCATTGACCCCTGCTTGTTGAATTTAAATCTTTCGAACAATCACTACTGTGAAAATCTTTCCCATGGTAAGTGACACTGTGGCCATCCTACTGACTGCAGTAAAAATGGCAAAATGTAACCCCCCCAAAGTGGGGTGCTGCTCCCCTCAACTAAATATACAGACTCCAAGATCGCACTACAGTGGGGAAAAGGGCAAATTCCAGACGATGGCCCACTGGTTACTTACCGTGGAAAACCGTTTGCATCAGTGATCGTTCAGCAGATTTGGAGATCGACAAATAGTGGTCACTGAAGAGATATTCAACTTTTTGTGGTTTCAACAATCTGATATAGACCCTATTCAGTATATAGTTCCATGGCACACATCCTTGGTGTTTTGTTGACTGGCTTTGGTTATTTGTGTTGGTGTTTGACTACGATTTGGTTGATTTAATGCAATTCTCACTTGTAGTCCTCCTTGGTTCTGCCTACTTGGCTTTAAAAGCCTGAATAACAGACTTTCTGTGACAGGTGTTCGGCTTCCCCTGATGTGCCAATCCCCTATCACAGAAAATTTGGGGAGGGGAGTGTGACAACCAGTAATCAAAGAACCTGAATCTTTACCACTGATGCTGGAGAGGGACATGCACTTGGAATACAGATGGATGCACTCAGTACTTCCAGATGCAGACCTCTCTGCATCAAGCACAATTTGCCGTAAGAGCACACAGGGAACATACTCAGTCTGGGGTCTGGATCTCTGTCTGTCTCCCTTCAGGTCTGCAGTAAGACTTCCCACTGGTATAGCTGTAGGGTCAGGTCCGCAGTAAGACTTCCCACTAGTATAGCTGTAGGGTTAGGTCCTCCGCCAACTGTCCAAGACCTCCAGCACTCTGTACTCTGTCTGTGAACTCAGTGCTTCATGTCCCTGCATGAAGTAGCTGACACACACTGTGAGATTTGATTCTTCACACACACACACACACACACACACACACACACACACACACACACACACACACACACACACACACACAAGGCTGGCGCAGATTTACCTGATGTGCTGCCTTCTGCCAGAGTATAAGGTAGTTATCACTGCCACCAGACACTCCATAACCTGCTACTCTAAGGCCCTTAACAAAGGGTGTCCAATTATACTGTGTAATATTAATACTAATACGAATGGTAATAGTTCACCAAGACAGCTAGGCCTTCTGGAGTGGGCCCACACAGTGTCATCAATTAAATATAAGCACTCTCAAAGGTTAAGTACTTTCTAAAAAGGACCAGCCACCATGAAAGGTTTAAATATATTTCATAATAAATAATAAAAAGAGCATGAAAGTACTAAATATATATTCACAGTAAACCACAGAGTTCAGATCACAGGAAATATTGAAAAGTGCATTGTTTTTCTTTATTTGTCTGAGTCTTTCCATCATTCCTGACTGAATCTAGGAGAATTACTATTCCCAAATAACCTACTTGACAGAACAAGGCACAGTGAACTTTGTGCGCAGTCTTTCTAGTCAGTTTTCCCAAAACAGAATACTCTATCCTCGGATTACTCCCTGTAAAATAAAATATCCAAGATGGCTTGCAGAATGACCTCATCTGGTCACCTGACTGTAGGTTTTCACAGTAACCTCCTTTGAAGCAGAGACCAGAATTTAGAATAGATAGCTACAATACACATCTAAATGTTTATGACAGTGCCTGAGGCTTCCCTTCTCTTTACTGAGCTAGTGAACAAAGCCTCCTTCCAGAGGTTAATGGTTTAACAGCTCATTTACATTTCCCTTATTTTTCTTAAAGTAAGCTAGCCGGTTAACCTTTGCTGTCCCAGTTTCCTTTATTAAAACATGTACATTTAATTTAGTTACAATAATACATGTACATTTCTTTTAATTCTAGCAGGGTGCACTGTTGTTGCATTTTAACACAAACCTCACAAATACATTTTCATCATCAGCTTCTGTACAAATCGGTTTGATATACAAATGACATATAATTTACAGAATTCAAGCTAGCTGTGTTGGCAGAAGTCATACAGCCACTGCCCTATTTCTGGCATAACTGGCAGTACCTCCTATCTTCACAGGGAGTATGAGCTTTGGAAAGTTGTCAGTGTGGATCTGTGCAACCACAAAGCCCATGTGCCATTCAGGCAGTGTGAATTTGAACATCTACTGTTAGAGGTAAGTAGGACTTGCACATTTGTACTTTACATTCCAAAATATTATGGATAGGGTAGCCATTATAATAAAAAGCTACCGTTTCTACATGGCAGTATTTCCAACTTTTGACTTAAACACTGTTTTGCAGGCTGATCTTTTATACAGTTGTTTCTTCTCATCTCCACATCAACTTCCGTCACATTTTCAATATATTTTGCCCTAAATAAACATTCAAACAAAAAAACTAAATACATTTTCAGAACACACAAAACTATATACATTTTCGACAGATGAAGTTTAACCTTTCAGATGCAAACAATTGCCCCAGATTGACAGCTGTACCCACAGGCATGACCAAATCTAAAATTAAAGTTACTGAATCTAACGTAAATGTTACAGTCTGTGTTTCCACTTACACCAGTTCCTATCTGTTCTTATCCCTGTCCCCTCCTATATGTGAGAAAACAGCTTTTATGCTTTCGGAAAAAAAAATTAACTTTTAGCAGTAAGAAAAAGTGTACTGACCACCTTTAAATAAAACTAAATTATGCACTTTTATATTAAATGCACTGAAGTATTAAAGCCGCTGGGGATGCTATTATCACTTACTCACTTTCCAAAATTTCAGACTTTATTTTTCACTAAACTGTTTGCAATTCTACCTTTAAATTTTGAATTTCCTTCAGCAAAGAATGCTCTGAACTCTCAAGTTTAATTGCTTGTACATGAAGACCGCTCTTTTCCATGTAAAAATAGCACTGAGAAAAAATAGCTAGCAACTTAGCGGATGCATGAAGGAATATTTGCAAATTTCACTCAGAACAAAATGTACAGAATTTCCCCTTCAGCTGCAAACCTCTCTCACTGAGAACATTTGCTGATGGGGGGAAAAACAAGTTAATAGTTTTGCAGATGCAAGAGGCTTGGCTGTTTTCATGGCTTTCATAATTTTGTCTTATTTTTCAAGCATATTTGCTTACAAGAAAAAAATGTGTGTATCGCTTAAGGCAAGTACATTAATCTAGCTATTCACCATTCTAAAAACAAGAGAAATAATCAATGTAAGTCTACATATAACATAATCCAGTACAGTTTTACACCTGCCCCTCACTTCAGCAGCCCAAGGTGACAGCATTATATTAACTTAAACTTGCTTCTTTATCCAGCCTTTCTTGTCTTGTTATACTTACTGCAAAGTTTATATTCTTTTACAACTAAAAAATGTACTTTCATATCTTTAACACATACAACAGTCAGTGAAAATACTTCCCCACGCATTTAAATTACCCCTGACTGCACAGTATAGAAAACTGCTTTGCAATATAACATGCAGTTTTATATTATGAATTGTTTTATACAGATGCTAATAAGAACAAAAATTATTTCACATAAAGTTACTACTTTTTCCATGTATGGTCCTTCCAATCTTTAGTGACATAATATGTGGTATGTGCTTTACAGTCCATCCACAAGTTGAACTGACTTGGCAAAATCCATTCTTTTCTCAGATTCTTGTTTTGCAAAGTCATGTTTCTCAAATGTGATTGATGTTTTATAGTCTTCCGTTTATTCAGTAATTTCAGTGCTGCTAGTCGTCTTCTTGATCATTTCCATCTCCCAACACCAGACTCTGATTCAAGTCCAAAGTGCTTCTGATTCTTCTAGTCAACGTCTCTCAAGCATTTTTCTTTGGAACACTAGAAAAGTTTTTCCTGACAAAATCTTTGAGCTTTATTGTCAGAAGAATGAGAGGCAGGGTCCGTTTCTGCTTGTTGGCTCACTCTTTGTTGAATGAACTTTCTTGATCCTTCATGAAAAAATACTCTGAAGACAGCTGGATAAAGCAGTTGAATCTCATATCTACCAGTCAACATTCCCAGATGGCTGGGATAAATGTCCTTCTCTTCCTGGTCTACAGCGAATAATCATTTTCCACAAACAGTCTTCTGTCTCCGTCTTTTAATAATTTTTCCCCTTCTGCCACATTTTTTTCAGGATAAACTCTGTCTAATGGTATGAGTGCAAAGAAAAAACTCCAGTCTCCGGAATCTCTCTTAACCTAGAGAATGCTGACATCTGCACAATCACTGAGACATGGTTTTAAAGCCACGGAGAGCACACCAACAGTGCAAGTTTATAATGCCCTCTACACATTTAGGGCAGCTGTTTCACAGACAGGAACTAAAGGTGAAGGTGTGTCTATTTACATCAAAAATAAATATACTTTAAGACTGGTCAAACAGGAAAATGCACTTGAGCTGCTCTGTGTTCAAACACCATAGGCAAAATCAACTACCACTTCCTTGCAAAATGTAGGTTCTCCTTTATGACCCAGGAAACCCATACCATGTATTTAAACTTATTAGAAACACTAACCATCCAACCCAATGCCATATTCATGGGTGACTTTAATTACCCCACTGTTAACTGGGAATTCTATATGACACCAAATGTACTTCACAGAGATTCCTTGATTTTGTAAAAACAAACTCCCTGGACCATATAGTCAGTACACCAACCAGGGGTGCAACCATACTCGATCTGGTCCTGACTAATATGGGAGAGTGCTGCACAGCCCCTACTGTAATGCCTTCCCTGGTAAGGTCAGACCACAAAATGATCTCCTTTTAAGTAAAATAAAACTTGGACCCCCCCCTAGCCAAGCCTGGAGTATTCAGGAACTATACTAAGGCTAACCTCTTGCTGTTAAGTGAAAACCTGGCAAAATTTCAAGGCCTCATAAACCCTGAAGACACTGCTGCCTATGCAGAACTATTCATAGAAACCCTGTACAAGCATGTTAATAGCTGCATAGAGGCAGCTGCACCCACCAGGAAGAAGTACAGAACTAACTCAAAAAAACTAGCTACCTTAGTAGAATCACAATCAGTAGGGTGCGTAACGAGGAAGAAAATCATGGTAAAAATTAGATACAGCACCCAGCAGGATAAAAGCACTCTCATCCAACTAAAACAACTCACAGGACAAATAAAGTTTACCAAAGCTAAATTTGAGGTAAGTTTGGCCTCCCAGGCAAAGGACAACCACAAACCATTCCTTAGCTATGTCCTCAACTTCAAAGGCAATACACAGTTGTGTGCAGAGTTCATTGTAAATGGAGCCACCTATACTGAACCAGAAGATCTAGCAAATCCCCTGCCTGATAATTCAGCTCCAACTTTACCCCTCTCTCCCCTCAACGTTCCCTCAAGAAATATCATTGAATTTAACTCCCACTATCACTAGGGAAAAGGTCCTTAATGCTCTCTCTAAAACCAAGAACACTGCATCAATGTGCCCAGACAGTATCCCAGGATGTCTTCTAAGTAGCATGAAACATGACCTTTCAGGGCCTCTGGAATTACTTTTTAACTGTAGCTTCCAAACAGGTTTCATGCCTCATGAATGGAGAAAGGCAACAGTCATCCCTCTGCGCAAAGGTGGGCCATCTACAGACCCTGGAAACTACAGACCCATAAGTCTCATTAGTCTTGTATGTAAAGCCATGGAAAGAATGTATCATGGAGATGATCAGTAGAGATATAGTAAATCTCCAGTCACTGGACCCAGCCCAGTTTGATTTCATCAGGGGCATATAATGCCTACTCAAACTGGTGGACTTCCCTTTGAGAAGGTTACCAAAGTAATGGATGCTACCTTGACCTGCCCAAGGCATTTAACACAATATCCCACTCGGGCATAGTTGACAAACTCAAGAGGTTAGGTACAAACCCGTATGTCACCTGGTGGATAACCAACTGGCTCACAGACAGGACCCAAGAAATTAGAATAGGGGAGTCCACCTCTACAAAGAGACCAGTCACAAGTGGAGTCCCTCAGGAATCGGTCCTTGGACCGCACCAGAATTACCCATTCTAAAGACTTAAACCTTGTCTGTGATATAAATAGGACCTGCTGGAGAGGTATGTATGTATCCCAGGGACCACCCCATCTGTGGAATAGGTTTCCTATCCATGTGAAGCAGAGTTCCTCCCTAACCTATTTCAAATGCAACTTGGACAATTGGATGGGAAACTGGAAATTCATCTCTGGTTTTGGCACCTGTGTTTCTAATGTACACAGGTAACATGTAAATGGTTCATCTTCCAGGCCCATGCTTACACTTATCAAGGGTATCAGAACTTGGCAGAGATTTGGAATGAATGGCTAAGCTTAAGAAGGTCCTTGTGGTCGTTAGCCTAGTAAAGACCTATGAACCTATATGTCTTGGCTGCTTTCTTGTGACCAGATTCGGAGCATACTCACAATGTGCCATTTCAGTTAAGAAATCATGCTGTGGAAAACCAGTCCAGTTGCTTATTTGTGCTTTCATAAATAAAATTAATACAGTCTGCTTCTTCCAGTTTCTCTGGTACAGCAGAAAATCTCAGGTTTTCTCTGCCCACCTTGTCTTGTATATGTACTACTTTTTAAACCTTTCTTCTTAAAATGCTCATACTTGCCCAGCCTTTTCTTCATATCAGCCATTGGTTTTTGCACTTTCATCAATTCATCTGAATAGCTAGTTAAATCTTCCTTTATGTTTCCAGTCTTTTGTTATTTGAGTTGATATATTTCTTTAGTGGTTAATTTAATCACATATGAGTACTTTTGGTGTATTTTTCCCTGTAAATTACTGGAAGACATCTCTTGTACCACAGTTGATGCTTGAACTGTTTTTTGCTGTTACTTTGCAGGATTCCTCCCAGCCAGTGTTTTTTTTTTTAACCTTTTTCTGGTTGATTTTACTTTCCTGTTCTCTAAATTCCTTCTTTGCTGGCATCAAGGCAGTATACTTACCAGTAAATGAATTTTACCTAAAATAATTTCACTGGCTTCCTTTTCTCAGTTTCTGTTTTCGCACTGAGAGAACTGAAAAAAATTAAGCTGCTGATCAGTGTGCAGCCATCTTGGAAGTCCTAGAAGGGAAAGCCTTATTACTGGAGAGGCTTTGTATTATACCACTTGGACAGGACATTTTTCGGTCTGAAAAACGTATCCATGTGCAAACTGATGTTGAGAGTTAGTGAGGAGGGAAGGTAGCTCAAGCCAATTCCAGTGTCTGAAGACAGTGCAGGGATGTGTGGACTATATTGTTTTGGAATCAAATGTGGGTGTTTTATCATAGCATTGATCAGTTAGGTTGGACTGGAAACTGTTGAAAATAGGAGAGGCATACAGAAATCTGTAGACAGCAGGTTTGTGGCTGGTAATGTTAGGCGTCTACTTTCAGTCAGGTATTGTTTGGTTCTGTAACTTCTGATGTGTTTTTTATTGCTTGTTGGAAGTGGAGGTGGAATGTCATGGTGTTGTCTACTGTAAGCTCTAGAAATTTAGTATTGGAGACTACCTCGATATTTGTGTTTTTTGCAGAGGTGATTTGAATGTTAGCTTTTCATTTGGTATGAGACTTAGAAGTGAAAAGTTGTTTTGACTTTTTTGGGGGTGGGGTAATTTTGGGTCTGATTTTGCTAGCCATTTTTCTGTAGAGGAGACTGAATCTTGTGGGAACTGCTAGAGCAGATAAGGGTTTCATCATTGGAGTATTGGATTAGTTTGGCATGTTTTGAGGCAGTGTGTAAATTTAATAGCTATATTAAACAGTAGTGATCCTATTTTGGACCAGTGAGCAACACTGGCAGAAGCTAGTAAAAAGGTAAAGATGGTAGATTGCCATTTAACAGCTTGAGATCTGTCACAGTGATAGCTGAGGAACCAGGAGGGACTGGACTAGGGCAGACAAGGAAGATTAGTTGATGGAGCAGTTTATTATGAGAGACAGAGAGTATCAAAGGTTTTATATACGTCCAAGAAAAGGACAAATTAAATATATGTATTGCGGCTGTGATTAATGCTGTTAAATAAATCCTAACATAGTCTTGGTTCTGTGGTTTGGTCTTAAGCCATGCTGACTGGAGGAGAGGAAATATTGGTAAGAATGTGATTGAGCAGTTGAGAATGGCTGCATTTTTGTAAGTTTTTTTTTTTATTGGGGATATGGCAATAGGTATATATTTGGAAAGATCGGGTGTATTTCCCACTTTATGCAGGGGTTGGATAAATTCCAAAAGGCAGGGACATGAGACTAATGGATATGTTGAGTACTGAGACTGTGTGGGCAGTGGCATCTGTTGCAGTTATCAGGTATTCAGCAGGTAGGTTATCTGCAGCTAGGGTGGTAGGTTTTAGTTTTAGTAGGTGCTTTTCAATGATAGAAGTTGGTGAAAAAGTGTTATATTTGCCGATTACTTATGTTAAGCTGAGGTGAATGGTTAGTGTCTATGCTGAGTAGTGATTTTTATGGTCTCTATGAAGTGGGAGTTAATGAAGCAATATTATCTGGATATATACTGGGTTGCTATGTTCTACCTGGAGAGTGAAAGTTTTTTGGTGGAGTTCCAGAAAGTATCAGGATTTTTTTTGGTGATTGTCTTGCAAGTTAAAATAATGATTTACTTTATCGTGTTAAGCTTTTATTTTGGCTTGATTGCAAAGGTGTCTGAAGTTTTGGAGATTTTCTTTTGTTTTGTTAACTTACCATGTTTTCCATGTTTTTATCCCTATCCCATGTCAATTTTTGGGTTGTTGCAGATAGCCAGGTGGCAATGTTTTGTTTGACTTTCTTTTTGCATATGGGTGCCAGATTGTTTGTTTAAAACATTGAAGAAAATAGTGTAAAATAGGTTGACTGCATCTGGACTGGGGATGATTTTGAGAGTACTCCACTTTGTAGAAGTAAAATGGTTAGTTTCTTTATTAAAGTTTATTAAATTTTGTATTACTTTAAAATGGTATTTCCTGGATTGAGGAATTGTATGTCTAAGGGCAAAGACTGGTAGATAGGCACCTTACCAGATACATTTATGAACAAGTATGAAATTTTATCAAACTTTTTTCTTAAAAATCAGTCTAGTGTTAATGTTTTCCTGTTTGACATGTTGATCAGGTTGGGGTGTGAATGAGTAATGAGTAACTATACATGTTTAGTGACAGTGAGGGAGAGACTATCTATATTTTGCATCCAGGATTATTGTTTTATGGTGAATATAAATGGTGGTCTGTAGGATGACTGTTATCAAGAAGAGGAGGATGACTGTTATCAAGAAGAGGAGGACAAGTGCGAGAGCAGTGCCAATGATCAAATGGTGGAATTTGAAAAAGGGTGATTGTGAGGTGGAGTTCAGGGAAGAGTTAAAATAGGCACTGTGGGTAATGAAGAGTTACCGAATAGCTGGGTAACTACAGCAGAGATGGTAAGGGAGACAGCTAGAAAGGTGCTTGGTGTGACATCTGGACAGAGGAAGGAGGACAAGGAGACCTGGTGGTGGAATGAGGAGGTACAGGAGTGTATACAGAGGAAGAGGCTGGCGAAGAAGTGGGATTTGTCAGAGAGATGAAGGAAGTAGACAGGATAGACAGGAGTATAAGGAGATGAGCATGGCAAAGATAGAGGTGGCGAAGGCTAAGGATAAGGCATTTGGAGAGTTGTATGAAAGGTTGGACACTAAAGAGGGAGAAAAGGACCTGTAGCGATTGGCTAGACAGAGGGACCGAGCTGGGAAAGATGTGCAGCAGGTAAGGGTGATAAAGAATAGTGAGGGAAACATACTCACAAGTGGGGAGAGTGTGTTGAGCAGATGGAAAGAGTACTTTAAGGGGGCTGATGAAGAGAATGAGAGAGAGAGAAGGTTGGATGATGTGGGGATAGTGAATCAGGAAGTGAAACAGATTAGCAAGGAGGAAGTAAGGACAGCTATGAAGAGTATGAAGAATAGAAAGGCTGTTGGTCCAGATGACATACCCGTGGAAGCATGGAAGTGCTTAGGAGAAATGGCAGTGCAGTTTTTAACCAGAATGTTTAATGAAATCTTGGAAAGTCAGAGGATGCCTGAGGAGTGGAAAAAGTGTTTTGGTACCTATTTTTAAAAATAAGGGTGATGTGCAGAACTTTAGTAACTACAGAGGTGCAGAACTTTAGTAACTACAGAGGGATAAAACTGATCAGTCACAGCTTGGAGTTATGGGAAAGAGTAGTGGAAGCTAGGTTAAGAAGGGAGGTGATGATTAGTGATCATCAGTATGGTTTCATGCCGGGAAAGAGCACTACAGATGCGATGTTTCCCTGAGAATGTTGATGGAGAAATACAGAGAAGGTCAGAAGGAGTTGCATTGTGGACTTTGAGAAAGCATATGATAGGGTGCCTAGAGAGGAGTTGTGGTATTGTATGAGGAAGTCAGGAGTGGCAGAGAAGTATGTAAGAGTGGTACAGGATATGTACGAGGGTAGTGTGACAGTGGTGAGGTCTGCAGAGGGAGTGACAGATGCGTTTAAGGTGGAGGTGGGATTACATCAAGGATCAGCTCTGAGTCCTTTCTTATTTGCAATGTTGATGGACAGGTTGACTGACCAGATAAGACAGGAGACCCCATGGTCTATGATGTTTGCAGATGACATTGTGATCTGTAGTAAGAGTAGGGACCAGGTTGAGGAGACCCTGGAGTGGTGGAAATATGCTCTAGAGAGGAGAGGAATGAAGGTCAGCAGGACTAAGACAGAATATATGTGTGTGAATGAGAGGGAGGATAGAGGGATGGTGAAGGTGGATGAGTTTAAGTACTTGGGATCAACAGTTCAGAGTAATGGTGAGTGTGGAAGAGAGGTGAAAAAGAGAGTACAGGCAGGGTGGAATGGGTAGAGAAGAGTGTCAGTAGTGATTTGTGACAGACAGGTACCAGTAAGAGTGAAAGGGAAGGTCTACAAGAGGGTAGTGAGACCAGCTATGTTGTATAGGTTGGAGATGGTGGCATTGACAAAAAGACAGGAGTCAGAGCTGGAAGTGGCAGAGTTAAAGATGTTACGATTTGCACTGGGTGTGACAAGTATGGACAGGATTAGGAATCGGTATATTACAGGGTCAGCTCAGGTTGGACGGTTTGGAGACAAAGTCAAAGAGGCGAGATTGCGTTGGTGTGGACATGTGCTGAGGAGGGATGCTGGGTATATTGGGAAAAGGATGTTAAGGATGGAGCTGCCAGGTAAGAGGATAAGAGGAAGGCCTAAGATAAGGTTTATGGATGTGGGGAGAGAGGATATGCAGGTTGTTGGTGTGACAGAGCAAGATGCAGAGGACAGGAAGAAATGGAAACAGATGATCCGTTGTGGAAACCCCTAACGGGAACTGCCGAAAGAGAAGAAGATTTGATTTAGTCCAGGAGAAGAAATTTTTTAATGTGGTAATATTATCACCATGTGGGATAACTAAATCTATGGTACAGAGGCTTTTACCCTCATTTAGTCTGAGGGAGACAAGTATCTCAGTATTAATAATGGTGTGTGGGGGGTATTTGGGTAGAATGTTCATAATAGGCCCAGGATTAGGGTGAATGTCACCACAGAGTTGTATCTTTTTAGGGGAGAGGGCACAAGGAAATAGTGGTTTATGTTTTATTCTGGTTCTGGGAAGAGTTTTGGAATGGATGGGTGAGGCTGCAAGAAAGAATTGGGAGCTTAAAGACGTCTGTGTAGGGGCTGTTGTAGATGTTTAGCAATATATAGTGGATGTTGGCAGTAATGTTGGGGGTTATTAGAAAATCAGTGGAGGGAAGGTGGATATGGTGTGAGGAAAATTTGAGTATGAAAGTAAGTGTTGCTTGAGTAGGTAACCTTTTACTTATGATGTAGGAGAGGATAGTTGGGGAGGTGACTAGTAAGGAAAGGGACTGTAATTGATGGAAACGGTGCAATGAGATGGGACTAGGGTAATCTAAGCAATTAAATTTTGATGGAGGAAGAAAAATAATAGTGGTAGATGTTTTTAGAGAGAGAGTGGTCAGCGAGAGAGGAGTTAGAATTTGATAGCTGAGTGAGGATGATGGAATACGTTGTGATCACTAGGGGATCATAGGGTCATATAGTAAGTACAAAGGAGGAAAGACATTAAGGGCACCGGTTAAATATTATAATTAAAAATATGTGCTAAATCGGTTCTTTCTGCATAAGACTAGTGATTGTGATGAATCCTAGCACCTGTTGTTCCGGATTCATTTTGAGATTGGCTGTATTGATGAATCCTGTTGAGAAGAGGGTTATATACCATTTAATTTCTGGCCATTTATAGCTTTGGTTCATTCCTCAGTGTGCTTCCCTTATTGCTGGATTTGCATTTTAGTACGAGCTGTTTGGATTTAAACTCCGAACTGTTGAGTGGTTTGTTGCTCCTTTGTGGTGAGTCACTGCCCACAGTTCAAATAAGAGAAAGAAGAAAACTATTAAGCCTTTAGTACATCTGGAAGCAGAGTAGCTGTGTTTAGTGCAGTATGATGCAGTCTCTAGCATACCGGCCAGATGTTGCCCTTTGTTTTTTTTCTCGCCTAGCAGAAGCTGTACCTGACATGCTGGTAAGTTTTCTACTGCTCTCCTTTTCTATCAGCTTTAGACTGCTGCCACATAGTTTACCAGGGTAAGGCATCTGATGAAGGAAGTTGTGACTACTACTTGCAGGACTCAGTCCTCTAACTCTAAGTACCTTCAGTTCTAGGTCGTATCACTCTAAAACTTTACCATGCTGCATTAGCCCCATCCTCCTGTTTCATCATCATGTGCTCTTGAGGCCCCATTCTTCAGATCTCTTCAACAGTGGGTGAAAATGGTTACCAACAGAAGCTGTGGGGTACCATTTTGGATTTCTGTGGGGTACCATTTTGGATTTCTGTGTACTGTATAAGTGTTGTCTCATACTTTGCATCTAAATTAGATCGTAGTTTAATGTGTACTTTTTTTATTTATCTTGTCAGATTTGTCAGGCTTTTGTCCTTCATTGTCTTGGCACCCTGTTTGCTTTAGTAATGAAGCACTGGATACAGATTGCATGTAGTTTAAAAAAAAAAAAAGTGCGTTTATACATGGTTACCTTGTGAATTTTTGTACCTTTCTGGTGGCCTTGTCTAAAAAACATTCTTTTCAGAAGTGCTGTCGTGTAGCTAAAATACTACTGCAAGATAAGTACAAGAACATAAGTTGACTTGCTGAGGCACATTGTTTTCATGAGCCATGTAACATTTGTGATTCTGTCAAGCAAGCCACTTTAAAGGCAAGGAAAAAATAGGTTGAAGCTTAAAACGTTTGGGATTACTGCAGAAACAGACTTGAGTTTCTACGTTTACTTCCAAATCTTTTGCAAAAGTAAAGGTTCACTTGGAGAAAGAAGTATCTATAAGGTAATAGAAAGACTTAAATTGCTTTTTGAAGTAGTTCATGCTTTAGTTCCTGTTTGGCATCTGTTTCTAAAGTAAAAAAACAATACCAAAGGGCTCAGGCTGACGGGTTAGCAGTTGACTGCAAGCTAGGAGCAATCATCAAATCCCTAAATGACTTGTCTGTTTTGCAAGAAGGTCTGTCCCAAGTAACTGATGCCAAAATCATGGATTGAAACTAAATGCCAAAAATGCATTATTGTATCCTTTGGAAAGTCCTCTATTCCAGGGAACTGCCATAGTGACAGTACGTCTCTAAGAATTGACCCAGTTGTTCAGGATTTGGGAACTTATGTGGACAGTGACCTAACTTTTGACCAACATGTGTCCATTGTTGTCAGAAAGTCCTTCTCTATTGCACAGCTTATAAAAAAAAATTGTGTCTAGATCTAGGGATGTCTTGTGTCTGGCATGTAAGGCATCCTCCAACCCAATAGTGTTGAATTTGCTGCACGACAGCAAGTTAAATCGCATCAGAAGTACTCTGTCTAGAGATCTAAACCACTTGTGCATCATCAGCAGGACTGTTTGGAGGGACACTTGTATCTCTCAGAGGATACCTGGACTGAAATACAAAAGGCGGGGGAGTATCCATATTCATCAAGGATACCCACACCCCCAGGTTAGTGGCACAGCACGATGCTTCAGAGATTATCCACGTGCAATTTACAACGGGCAAAACTGCAATTCAGATTGTAGCTTGCTACAGATCACCAACCATGTCCCAGGACCCCTTTCTGCATTTCTGGGAACATTGGGTAACATAAAGGTCCTACCAAACACCCTAATATTGGGTGATTTCAACTACCCAAACATTAACTGGGAGAACTACTCAAGTACTAACTCCCTTGCCCAATATTTCCTAGAATTTATAAACTAAACACCCTGGAACAACTGGTCAACACTCCTACCAGAGGTAACAACTTATTGGACCTGGTCATCACTAACTTGGGCGACCGGTGTTCCACACCGGAGGTCAACCCCTCGCTGGTTAGATCTGACCATAAACAAATCACTTGGGATATCCACATTCCGTCCCCACCCCTGGACAAGGAAACCACTGTGAAAAACTTTTCAAAAGCAAACTTCACATTACTTAAGACAGAGGTGGAAAGTTTCAAAGCCCCCATGCTAAAGGATAACACTGTCCAAGCTGCAAAATCCTTTACTAATGCATTCTGCGGGCACCTACAAGAATGCATGGATCATGCTATCCCAAGAAAAACCAAGACTCACTCCTCCAAGAAAAGGAAACCAGTCCCTGCCATAAACCATCTATACAATAGAAGGAGGAAACTAGTACAGAAAAAAGTAAAATTCCAAGAAGGGAAGACCTCCCTGATCAGTATCAGCAAGAAACTAAGATCCCTCATAAAATCGTCTAAGGCGAGCTTTGAAAGAAAACTTGCCAAGGACTCCAAAGATAACCACAAAGCATTCTTTAGCTATGTCAAGAATCTAAGTGGCAATGCTCAGATCTGCTCGGAGTTGGTGCAGAATGGCACAAAATACACTGAACCAACCGATATTGCCAACATCCTGGCAGACAGGTTCAGTGCAAACTTCACCCCCCCCTCTCACCCCTAAAAGGGCCCATAACCATACCAGAGGAATGTAGAGCCCCTGAAATCAGACACTCTGGTTAAAATAGCCCTCTCCAAAGCCAAAAACACAGCATCAGTTGGGACCGGACAGTGTCCCAGGCTGCGTCCTACACGAGCTCAAAGACAAACTAACCCCTCACCTAAACACACTGTTCAAACTCAGCCTCTCCACAAGCTACGTACCCATAGAGTGGTGCACACCAACGTTTATTCCACTCCACAAAGGTGGAGCCACAACAGACCCTGGGAACTATCGCCCTGTAAGCCTGACTAGCTTGGTCTGCAAGGCTATGGAGCGCATCATCATGGAGTTCATTAACAGAGACATTGGGAACCACAAACACTGGACCCTACCCAGTTCGGCTATAAGGGCAGATCATGCCTCCTAAACCTGGTGGACTTCTTTGAGACAGTTACCAAGGCTATAGATGAGGCAAAGATGGTACGCACAGCCTACCTAGACCTCGCAAAGGCCTTCAACACCATTCCCCATTCTGGTATTATGGACAAGCTCATCAGCCTGAACATAAACCCCTATGTTACAAGATGGGTTACCAATTGGCTCACGGACAGAACCCACATGGTGAGAGTTGCAGGAGCTAGGTCTGACTCTAAACTGGTTACAAGTGGTGTTCCCTAGGGCTCAGTCCTAGGACTCCTCCTGTTTGGCATATACTTCTCAGAGGTACAGACAAGCACAAGAGGACTCCGGCTGACCAAGTTCGCAGACGACTGCAAACTAGGGGCTATAATTGACTCACAGGCTGACACAGACATCCTCCAAAAGGGTCTCACTGTGACAGATACCTGGTGTCAAAATCATGGCCTCCAGCTAAATGCCAAAAAGTGCATAGTTATTCCCTTTGGAAATAAAGTATCTACAAACTACCACATAGGTGGTAATCTCCCTAAATACGGAAAATGTAATAAGGGATCTGGGGACCCAAGTAGATGGTAATCTCTCCTTTTATAATCACATTGCCAAAGTGGTTAGAAAATCCTTCTATGTGGCCCACCTAATCACAAAAGGGTTTGCATCCAGATCAAAAGAGGTCATTGTGCCCCTCTTCTCATCACTCATCAGACCCATCATAGAGTACAACGCCCCATTTGGGATGTACCTTACAAGACACCTGCAACAGCTGGAAAGACCACAGAAGTACCTCACCAAGAGGATCACTGGCCTCAAACAGATGCCTTATGCAACTCGACTGAAGAAACTCCAGCTGTAGTCTGTTGCATACCACCTGCTCAGAGATGATCTCTGCCTGACATACAAGGCCATGTCCAACCCAGATTTGATGGACAAGCTCCACCTAAAGAAAACCTTATCCCCTCGAGCCACACGCTCTAGGGATCTAAATCTCACTACAATAATAAGTAGGATGTGCTGGAGGGATAGATTCCTGCCCCAGAGACTTCCCATGCTTTGGAACAAGATTCCAATCTACATTAGGCAGAGCTCCTCGCTAGCACTCTTCAAGAGAAACCTTGACAAGTGGATGGGGAACAGAAAGTTTACCCCGGGGATCACTTAAGTGGCTCTGCTGGACAGAGACACAGGGAACTAATCTAAGGGGGCGGCGAAAGCCAACATATTCTGGCCAGGCTTATAAATGCCTTCAGGGAGATAGCCTAGTACCTACCTATGAACCTATGAGTCTTTACCACTGCTCTGGAACAGACGCCTCCTCATTCATACAAAACAACCTTCATCCCTGACCATATCTGTACTACTTATGAACAGAGGCAGTTCCTAAATGCTTAAATCCATGCACAGGTTCCCTCAAATTTCTGTGGTATGATTCCAGCTATTCAGATTAGGGGTAATATATAATTATTAACCATGAGATGAGAAAGGCCAGTCGCTGACTAAATTGGATAGGTTAATTTGAGCACAGAAATGGAAACTGGCTAGGCTTAAAATAGCCCATAAGGGCAGCTAATCTGGTACTTTATGAGCCTATGGTGAAAGAGATGCTATGATATAAGAACAGCTGTGAGTGTTTCTCAGAAGACTGTGACCCCCTCCCCAAAGACTTTATTCTGTAGGTGGTGTATTTTGTAGAGCATTGGTTCATTGGCCTCTGAACTGGAGCACCAGACCCCTTGACCCCATTCTTCCTCTTTGGATGTACACCATAGGTTTTACTGATCTGTGGTGAGTAGCATGATAATGTGGCATCCAGTTGCAGAAAAGATCGAAGAGAACAGATTATGGTGGTTCGGGCACATGTGCAGAAAAGCAAAAGATAATCTGGCGAAGCAGATATGGGACAGAGAGGAAGAAGGTAAGAAGAAATGAGGGTGTCCAGCAAAGAGGTGGACGGGATTGTGTGTGAGAAGATCTGTGACAGTCAGGGCATGAGTGTTGAAGAAGGCAGGAGTGTGCCATTGAATAGAGAGAGATGGTGACAGCTAACATGACGCACCAGCCCCATGTAAAAATGGAGAAAAAGGAGGTTTGATTATGATGATGATGATGTGGCAGTCCTTTTTCCAAATCCAGTTTGTGGTCCCAGGTCTCGCTCCCTGCTAGCTTTGAGCCCCAGTTCCCCTGAGACCATCCATTGACTCCTCAACCTCAGTACTGATGGCCATCTCTGAATCATTGCCTTTGACTTGGAATGCCCCGATGTCAACCCAGGAGTCAACATCGGTGGTTATTACCTTGACTTCCTTGGGGTTGATCCCTGTACTGGAACTGGGGGTCAGTGCTTCTCTGTCAACCTTGGCGCCCTCAGCAACAGATCTGAGCATGATGTCTCTGAGCTCTCATTTCAGTACTTGAAGGTGGGGTATGGGCTATCTTGTCTTTGGTGTCAGTCAAGTGACTTCACCCTTTTCAGTCTTCTGGATTACTTTTTTAGCCTCTGTGTTTGGGATTAATTCTGTTCCTGGCCCAAAGTCTTTGATAGTTCCTGTCTCTAGAATGGAATTGTGCCATGTACTGATTTGGTCTGGGCAGGCACTTTGCATCAGCCCTTCCCATCCCTTCCTTTCCTGGACAGAGAGACTAAAGGATCTCTGCAGGTTGACACTAATGATTTCTTTGTACAGCCTTTCTCCATCCTAGACTTTCCTCATCCAGGCTTTGATCAAAAAGCTGCATTTAGGAGTAAACACGTGATCCTCCTCTAGAAGCCTTAACTCCAGGTATGTATTTGGTTCCAGAGACTGACTGCTGGTGACCCCAAATTTAAGGAGATATTAGACTCTGTAAGGGTCAAGGTAAACTGAGCACAAGACACCCCCATGGATTCAGAATGCATCCTGGCACAGGCCTTCTACTTACCTAAAGCCAGCTCTTGGGTGGTTCCACAAGGAGACAAAGTGATTTAAACTGATTCTGAACAATGTATTTGAGCCCCAGCATGATGGCTCAAGTCCCAAAAGACCATATAAGTTTTTTTCATCAGCCCAAAAACCATCCCAGTTGGTTGCAAAGCCCATGTGACATTTTAATAACAGCTACTGCTTTGAAGAAGGCATCCGAACATCAGTCTTAAGAGTGTGCAACTTTCTAGCAGGGAGTCATGTCTTTAGACAGTTTGGGAAGTGGTCATTCAAGTACTCCACTTCTGTTTTTAGGGCACTGAATGATCAGGTACTCCTACAGTGGTTCCAGAAGGACGTATTGGACAAAATGGTTGAGTGTGAAAGAGATACCAGATTTGTTAGCCAAGAACAAAGTTCATTCCCAACTGGCAACCTCTGCTTAAATAATCATCCAGTCCATCTTTTGGTCTCCTGTACTGCAGTTGAGCTGCTAAGGTGGCAGTCACCAACCTTACAAGTGATATGCCTGGTGCCGTCTGCTGGACTTTTCTGAAAACACCAAAGCCCAACTTATGAGTACACCTTTTGATGGTACCTTGTTATATGGTGAGTCAGTGAAGGATGAACTTGAGAAAGAAGAAACCAAGGGCAGTACTCTTAGCAAGGCTAGCACTAATTTCCAGTCTCCTCAACATGCATTTTGTAGGACTGACTGTAACATTCACCAGCTTTGGTTTCAGAGCCCACAGCAACATTATTTCAAGGGATTCTGGGAAAAGCTACAAAGAGGGCATCATTTTCCACAAGAGGAATGATCCTCTGGAGACTTTTAAAAGGAGATTGGGAATTCCAAGATCCTCCTTCATGGGGTTAAGTTCTCCAGCCCTTACCCTCTGAAGGCAGTGGGGGAGCTGCCTGTCTCTCCTTCAGTCTGCATGAGATGCCATTATATGAGGTAGATGGGTGAAAGATGTTATATTCAGAGTCTGTTTCATATCCTTTTCATCACAGCCAAGTCTGCAGGCTGCATTCCTGCATATCTAGCTCTGTGACCGCCTTTATTATTCAAGAACTAATGTCAAAGAGAGCCATCTAAGAGATTCTAGCAGACCAGAAAGGACACAACTTTTACTCACTGTTGACTTTATTGAGCAAAAAGAACTAGGACCTTGGGCATCAAGCTACAAATTCTTAAAAACACACTTACAAATGGTAATGATGAGGACCGTCCTTTCCTGCCTGTCCAAAGGGCTGAGATGTGTCATTAGACCACTAGAATGCTTACCTTTACATCTGTTCCATCATGGTGCCAGTCATTACCAGTTCAGCCCCCACACTGTTCACCAAATGTAGACTGTAATTGCAGCATCCTTCTGGCTGTGGAGTTCTAGCAGCCTCATCATTGCAGAGCCTCTCTGACTTTGCTAGTCTGCAGACATCATTGTCAGCCTTCTGCAGTCCCAGCTGATGCCATTTCAATCCATAGAGTACACTCTGGTCACCCTTTCATGCTGTGCCTTTCTCCATCCAGAGAAGACTACTCTGATCAGAAAATATTTCTTAGCATTATCAGTAGCAATGCTTTGCCTTTGTGCTTTACCTAATGAACTCTGTGATTGTTATGGAACCCAGTGCAGGATTCTTCATGAGGATTTTGCAGTGGACTTTTGAGATTCAGTAACCCAGTTGACATACCCCCTTGGTTTTCTGGTTGAATTTTCTAAAAGTCCAGGGATCATCTTAGGACAAAGAATTCCAGGTTCTCTGTGGGCAGACCCTTCTAAATTTCATACCCCCAAGATAACTGTCAGTAGATGTCTGTGGTCTGGGGTAGGAAGCATTTTTCAGAGCAGGTAGTCCAAACAGCTGGAAGCCTCTAGAGATGATGTTGCAAGTCAGCATACTGGGAAGGAGAGCAGTACTTTTTACACAGAAAGCCTTTGGGAACTCCCTCAATTAAAGTGCTTTTGTCATCCACTGTATCAATGTGGCAGTAGTTAAGTACCTGAACAAGAAAGGAGGAGGATATTCCTATCCCGGCATGTCAGGAGACCATGCAAGTATGGAAGGGGGGTTCTTTTCAGTCACCTACTTGTAGAGACCCATATTAAAGGATGGATGCAGTCGTCTCACAGACAAACACTCATTCGATTTCTCTTCATGTTTTATGAGCTGTCTGTCAAGTCAAAGACTGCTCAAGTGATATATTTTCCATTGGGGAAACGATGCTGTGATCTGTTTGCATCTCTGACCAGTCCCAAATGTAACAAATATTTATCTCATCTTTTTCCTTCAGGAGAATTCCTCAGAAATGCATCTGTCCAGAAGTGGTCCCAGAGATTCATTTATGCTTTCCTTTATTTCTCCTTATTCTGAGAGTCATGAAGAAAGCTAAGATATAGATAGCCAGAAGTCACTCTGATAGCCCCCTTTGACCCTGACAAAGTGGGACTTGCATTGCTTTGGCCTTCTCTCTTGGATAGGTCTCTCCATTTGAGACCCACCTAGAGTCACCTGACTCATCCACCTAGTCAGCATCTCCTGGACTTTCTGTCCCTGAAGGTACTGCATAATTTCTCTAGTTCTAGTGATGACCAGGGACCTGTCTTACTTTCAGGGGTAGTCCAGATCTTAAATTCTGCTCAGAAAACAACCATCAGGAGGACATATTGCCCCAAATGGGCTTGTTTCTCAACTTGGGCCATGTCAAGAGATGACCCTTTTATTGCTCCGGTTGCTTCTGTTCTGGACTACCTTGCAGAGGTTAATGACTCTGGACTTGGCCTTTCATCAAAGTGTACCTAGCTGCTGTATCTGTCTTTGTCAGGAGATGGATTCTTTCAAGGAGGCTAAAGAAAATCTGAAACGTATAGGAAAACGTTTCATGAGCATAGACGCAAGGCAGATGAAAGTGAGTGTGAACTAACCACTTATTTTCATAGGTGGGTGAGTGGATGTCAGGTCACCACTTTTGAAGGGCTGGCAGATCTTTTGGTGAGGGAACAAGTCCTTAGCACTTTGCCTGAGGACATGAGGATCTGGTTAGCTGATGGACAATGTGCTACTTCAGATGAGTTGGGGAAGAAGGGAGACCTATACCTAGCAGGCAGGGCAGCCCTGCACAGGAAAGGGTCCCCTAGTACTGCTCATGGGTCTAAAGGAACCCATGGTGGGCAGCACAGACTGCTCCAACACAATCTGCCAGTAGCAGGGGGAGCCACTAGTCCAGGTTGTTTTGAATGCAACCAGTGGGGCCATGTGGCATACAGATGCCCACGGAGGCAAGATAGGGAACAAAACGTGAGGGAGTCAGTAAGTGGGGAAGACAAAATGCCAGTAGTAGGTTGTCTTGAGACAACAGGGGTACCGAACTGCCATCCTGCAGATGTCCTGATTAGGGAGGGATTTTGATGAGGCAGTACTGTGCGTTAATGCAGTTGCACACAGTCAGGCTTTGAGAAAAGCATGTGAATCTGGTAGCCTGGGGGAGACCCAGATGGACCGCATACTTGCAGCCTGGACTGGTGATGTGGTTACTTCGGGGAGGGAGCTACTCTGTAGCATTGAGACTGAAGGTGAGCCACAGCTGCTTGTAGGTACTGATGTTCCCTTGGACAGAGTGACTGCAAAGGTAGAGATGAGTAGTAGTACCCAGGCTAACAGTGAGGCACCACTGTCAGAGGATGCCAGACTTCCTGTGGAAGGGGCGCTGGGAAAGGTTACAAAGAGAATTGAGACAGGCTTAGCTCTCGGACTCTACATTGCAAGGCCTGAGGCAGGTAGCTAGGGAGGCACCTGATTCTCAAGGGAAGGGGGAATCTGTATACTGGGACAAAGGGTTACTGTGTAGAGAGTGGACCCTTGAGGGGGGGGCTAGAAGGTGAGAGGGTACAGCAGTTAGTAGTGCCTAGAGCCTACCGTGTGGCGTCTAGCCATAGCCCATGATATTACCTTTGCAGATCATATGGGCATATAATGTACAAAGAGACTTATTATGCAGAACTTCTATTGGCCTGTAATTTCCAGAGATGTAACAGGGTACTACAGGACCTGTGAGCAGTGCCAAAAGGTAGGCAAGGCAGGAGAGAAAATGAGAGCTCCTTTGATGCCTTTGATTGAGGAGACATTTCAGAGTGTAGCCATGGATATTGTGGGGCCTCTCAGTACCCCAAGTTCCACAGGGAAAAAGTATATCCTAGTAGTAGTGGATAATGCTACACGATACCCTGAGGCAGTGGCTTTGCCTCCATTGAGGCAGAAAAGGTGGCAAATGCTTTGTTAAAGATTTTCAGCAGGATAGATTTCTCAAAAGAAATAGACTGACAGAGATGCCAATTTCATGTCAGACCTGCTGACATGTCCATGGAAGTATTCTGGGGTGAAGCACCTGAAGACCACCCCCTACCATCCCCAGACTAATGGTTTGGTTGAGAGGTTAAACTCTACAATCAAGTCCATGCTACGGGCATTTGCAGACCAGTTTAAGAGGGAATGGGACAAATATTTGCCCCATATGTTTGCTTACAGAGAGGTTCCCCAGGAATCCACAGGTTTTTCACCCTTTGAGTTGCTGTATGGGCATAGGGTGAGGGGACCTCTAGATTTAATTTGAGTTGAGTGGGAAGGTGAGTGTGAATCTCACAAGGAGTCTGTTGTGGCATGTGTCCTAAACCTCAGAACAAGGCTCAGGGATCTCATGGGCTTGGCCCAGGACATCCTGGCAGAAGCCCAGCAGCAGAAAAAGGTCTGGTATGACAGGAATGCTGGAGCTAGAGAGTATGCTGTAGGGCAGCAGGTAATGGTTCTAATTCCTCTCTGACACGACAAGCTGCAAGGAGCTTGGGAGGGACCCTACAAGGTGGTAAGATAGGTAAGGGATATTAACTAAATGGTAGAACTGCTAGGCAGGAGCACAAATTATACCATGTTAACATGACGAAACCTTACCATGATAGGCAGCCCTTGTGCTGAGCATTTGCAGTGGATTGCAGGAGGAGTCAAAGGGAGATCTGGTGACTGATCTCCTTAGTGAGGCTCGTAGTGGAAGGGGTAGCAATGTCCCAGCAGCTATCTCCTACCCAGGTTTGAAAAATCCAAGCAGTGTTACAGGAGTTTGGGGGACTTGTTCACTGGGAAACCAGGGTGCACCCACCTGGTGCAGCACCAGGTGAATACAGAACCCCAAAGGTCTATTAGGCAGGCCCCTTATACGGTGCCTGAGAGACTCAAACAGACTCTGAGGGAGGAGATACAGGAGCTGTTGGAACTAGGGGTAATTCAAGAGTCCAATAGTCCCTGGGCCTCCCTAGTGGTGCTGGTGCCAAAGGAGAATGGCAGCACCAGGTTCTGTGTGGACTACAGGAAATTAAATAGTCACACAGAGTCAGATGCTTACCCCATGCCTAGGACAGATGAGGTCCTATAGCAGCTGGATGGGGCTAAGTATCTTAAAACTGTTGATCTTACCAAAGGTTACTGGCAGGTGCCCTTGACTCCCAGTGCTAGAGGGAGGTCAGCCTTTGTGACTCCTTTTGGTTTTTATGTGTTCACAAAGATGCCCTTTGGGATGAAAAGTGCTCTAGCAACTCCAGAGGCTGGTAGATCCTACAAGGAGCAGGAAGGTTTGCCCTTGCTTACCTAGACGATATTGCCATCTATAGCCATTCCTGACAAGAGCACCTTCAACATGTCAGGGAGGTGCTGGGCAGACTAGAGAGGACAGGGTTGACCATTAAGCCCAGCAAATGTCAGGCGGGTATGGCAGAGGTCTCCTACTTGCACATAGAGCAGGGAGTGGTAGGATAAGGCCAGAACTTGCCAAAGTGGAAGCCATTCAGGCATGGCCTGCACCTGTTATTAAAAAGCAGGTGAGGGCATTCTTATGGACAGCAGGGTACTACAGAAAGTTTGTCCCCAGTTATAGTACCATAGCTGCCCCCCTCACAGACCTGACAAGGAAGAACATGCCAGATAAGTTAGTGTGGACCCCAGCACATGAGCAGGCATTCCAGGAGCTTAAGGAAGCTTTGGGAGGACCCCCTATGTTAGCCAGTCCAGATTACAGCATAGAATTTGTTGTGCAGGTGGATGCTTCAAACCATGGTGTGGGGGCTGTACTTGGCCAGATTTCTTCAGGGGGAGAAGAGCACCCAGCAGTTTATCTCAGTCGTAGGCTCCAACCCAGGGAAGAATGCAATGCAGCTGTACAAAAGGAATGTCTGTCCATAGTGTAGGGACTGCAGAAACTTCAGCCTTATCTGTATGGTAGAAAATTCACTGTAGTGACAGAGCACAATCCCCTAACATGGTTGAAAAGAGCCAGCCAGCAAAATGCCAAGTTGCTAAGATGGAGCCTAAGGTTACAAGCATTTGATATGTCAGTGCAGCACCGCAGTGGGATTAGCAATGCCAAGACAGATGGGCTCTCAAGACAGGGAATGGGGTAAGGTGTACTTGTATAGACCTAACCCTCTCAAGTAACGTTTCTCAAGGGACACTTGAAAAACTAGCTTGAGTTCTCCAGAGTGGGGGTGTGTGAAGATAGATGAAGGCTGCCAGCCTAGTTGGATAGAATTTTGTAGATAGTTCTGTCATTTGCAAATATTAATATAAGCCACAGGCTTGTTCTCTTAAATGTGAAAAGACTGTATTGGATGTTGAACTGAAAAGAATGCAACAACAGTGCACTTTGCTGTAGGAAAGCTTATAAGTCAAGCATTGTGAAATTCTTTGATCTAAAACTCTGAGCCGAGATGCCTAGAGGGAAGCATTCTGCCTATTGTTTTGAGGCCAGGGTTAATGGCTAGAATTTACTTGTATAATTTCTTTTATTGCTCTGACTTCTTGACCAGTTGCAAGATGAAAAGGGCTATTAACCTCTGAGTTTCTGTTAGCCTGGGAACCAGAAAGAAATCATGTAATCTGAAATGAATCTGTGGTACTGTGTTATCAATTTAAGGACAGAGAGACTCAAAGCATTTAGCATTTGTCCTGAGAACATCCAACTCACCAGCACTCTGCCTGTTTTCTTTATGTAAGTTTATTGTAGACCCGTGTTTTGTCTTAGATATAGCTAGGAAATAGGAATATTAGATTAGTTTTTTTTCCCTCTATTGACGTCAGAACTTTTCTACTGCATTATTTTAAGTATTTTTCTGTGATCTCTGAACTCTTGACTAGCACTGTGTAGTAAGAACTGTTGTCTTGTGTTTTTATTATTTATTATTAAATATTTTCAAACCTTTCAACTGTGGTTGTTTTGTGTAAAGATAATTTAAGCTCTAGAGTACATTGCATGTATTTAGTGATACCAGCCAAGCAACTCTAATAAGCCTTCACTGTTCAGTTGCACTTACCATTTGGATAATAATATTGCACAGTAATAATTTGACATTCTTTGTTAAGGGTCTTTTTAGTAGCTGATAAATATTAGTGGGTGCTGGCAAGTGGTACTACCGTATAGTCTGGGTAAAAGGGGCACAGTTGGATAACCTGTGCCAGCCTTCCCCGGGAGTGTCTGTGGTTGTATATAACTTTTATCTCAAAGTGTGTGTGTGTCAGCTACTTGGGCAGAGACACGAAGCACTGGTTGGACCGAGAAGGTGATGGTGATTTTAGCTTGCCTACTAGGCTGAGATCTGGGCCCTATAGCTGTGCCAATGGGGAGTCTTATTGGGGACCTGGAGAGAAAGTGAGAAACTAGCCCCAGATTGACTGTGATCTCTGTGTGCTCTTAAGGGAAATTGTACTTTACTGTGTGTGTATTTATTATCCTTTCCCTATATGGACACCCCTCACTGGTGTTGGTGGTGAGGATTGAGGCTCCTTGATTGCTAGGCCAGTGCATGGGCGTCACAACATCTGTTTGGGATCTCAAATTTGTGCTGGAAAAATTAACTTTGTTTCCATTTGAACTAAGTCATCAGGCAGATTTACGTTTCATAACTGGACGGCGCAGTGATGCTGCAGTAGCATTGTCTCCTTACAACTAGAGGTTCTCCGGTTCAGTTCTCGGCTGGGGTGCCTTCTGTGTGGAGTCTGCATGTCCTCCCTGCTTTCGTGTGGGTTTCCCCTGAGTGCGCCGTCCATTTTCCTCCCATGTTACAAAGACATACATCTGGAGTGTTTCTCCCCGGGCCTCCGCTGAAAATTGGCATTGTTCCAAGTCGGACTTTCCCTCTTAACAAATGTTAAATAAATAAATTAAATAAATAAAAACGTGTAAGATTTTTACTTATTGCTCTGAATTCTGAAGGAAGAGTATCAGACTTGCAAGCTCTCAGGGTGGGTCAACTTTGCCTTACAGGTCGGGTCTGTCATTCATGCCAAATGTTTCACTGTTTATATTGAACCAATCCAGCAATCTCCCCATTTTCTATCCTAAAAATCACAGAGAGAGGATTCTAAATACTCTGAATCTGCACAGGCAACTCTGGTGTTATCTTGATAGAACAAAGTCCTTTAAGAAAGCTGAACAACTGTTTATCTCCTAAGATGGAATGAAGAAAAGGCAACCAATGTCAAAACAGCCTATTTCAAGATGGCTATTTCTTGCTATTGCTTTTTGTTACTCCACTATGGCATAGCTATTCTATGTAGAATCAAGGGAAATTCTACTAGAGTCTTTTCTTCTAAAATGGCATATTGGAAAGGAGTGGACTCAAAAGATTCTAGAGGCAGGTACTTGGTCTTTTGTACATATTTACAAAACTTTACAAATTGGATTCCTTCTTCAGGACTAGGACAGGTTTTGCTAGAGCTGTACTCCAAGAGTTCCTGGATACTAGTTGTTTCTTCCTCCTCTCAGGATGGATAAGCAAGAAATAAGGCCTGCTTAGTGGTGTTCTGAGGCCTGACACCGTAGGCGAAGGGTCTCTACACCCCTGGAAGGGCATTACTTACACAGTAACACGCACACCCTAGAGGGCATTTTTGCGCTTAGAGAATGGACTAGCTGTTAAATAGATGTTCATCGTGTTTCACTGTTGCAGTCATTACTCTTGGGTTATCCTGCTGGCAGGCTACCCGCAGTCGGCCTGAATTCCAAAGTCCTGGTCCGGCGTCGGTTGCTGTCGCCTCTTCCCTGACGTCAGTGCGCCAGGGGTATAAAAGATGTAGCCGACGCCATTTTCTTCAGTCTTTCTTGCCGCGCGGTGCCTGAAGCAAAAGCATTTCGCAAGTGCCGGTCGGCCGACTCCTGAGATTTTCAAATCCGAATTTCAGAACCGAAGTCTTCATTAAAGCTAAGTACCCCATTGAGGAAACTTTATTGTTGCTCCAGACTGATGTCAGAAAAAGTTAACAATTGTATTTCTTGTGGGAAGCAAATACCTCATAAGGAGTTTAAGTCTTACTGTATTCCTTGCCTAGGCCCTGACCACAACGTTGCTAGCTGTCGGTTTTGTGCTAGATTTAACCATCGCACTGTTAAGCGTCGGTTCAATTTTGCATTTCATTACTTTGGCCGAAGAATTAATTATATAATGCCGTTGGAACAGCCGACCGGAGTTTACAAAAAACGCAAGGACAAAGAAAAGGATAGGCATCCGAGGTCCAAAGCCGGCGATGAGGCCTCCGTTAGGCCATTCGCCAGTTCGCCGGTTCTCAGTGAGGCGCTTTCGCAGCCCCTGATGCCCACTACCTCAGAGCAACAGGCCGCTTCCGACTCGCACGTGGAGCCGACTGGGCCTCTGGATGCTCAAGGTATTGGACACTCTGAAATCATTCCCTCAGATGGGTCTGGAGCCGCTGAGCAGGCGTCTGCTTCTGAGGGTGTCTTCAGACCTACACAGTTCTATGTTAAACCATCGTCCGCTTCAAAGACTAAAGCAGCTCTAAAGACAAAGAAACAAGTACAGCATTCTCCTACTCAGACTTCCATGCCTAAAAAACAGATGCTTAAAATGGCCAAATACCTAATTACTTTGATCAGGGGTTCCCATCCCCCTCCTGATAAGAGGCCTAGGCAAGACACAGAATATGATTCTTCTGATCAGGTTTCTATTTCCTCTGATTCCTCTTCTGAACAGGACTATTCTATTCCTCCCTATGAGGACTCTGATGCTGAAGAATCCATTCCTTCAGCCTCTCCCCCTGAGGATTATTCTTTTGGGGAAACCCTGCATACCATGAGGGAGCATTTCCACTGGGAGAGCCAAGATTACTCTGAATCTAAGAAAAGGCTCAGCGACTTTCTGCTACTTCCTCAGCACAGACCCCTTGCTATTCCACCTGTTCTAGACATTGTAGATATGTATTTTCAGAGTCCGTCCTGTCCCTTGACTCTTGACCCCCTGCACCTGCTAAGCCAGACAGATACTACAGGGTTCCGGATTCTCATAAATTCCTATACAAAAACCCCGCTGCTGACCCAGAAACTATATCTCAGGGTCCCAAAGGGATCAAAGCTTCCACTGCAAAAAACCCTGTCACCTCTGATAGGGATTCTAGGGCACTGGACAGATGGGGGGGGGGGTTTACACTTCTGCTACCTTGGCTGTAAGGGCTTTAAATTGTCAGTTTCATATGCTTAAATATCAGCAATACTTAATGTCACTGCTTAAACAGAAAATGTTGACAAATTCTGAATGTTCAGAGAACAAGGAAATGCAGGATTTATTGCATGCAGCTGAACAAGTGGGAAAGCATACTTTGCAATGTGGTTATGATTCACTGGAGGCCTCTTGCAGGGCCGCTGTTACAGGTTCTGTTATTAGAAGGCATGCTTGGTTAAAGGAACAGAATCTGCCTGATCATGTTAAAGCAAAATTATTAGATGCCCCATTACAGCATGATACTTTGTTTGGTGCTAAAGCAGAAGAGGTGTTGAAGAAAATGGAGGATAAAGCGAAATCCATGCAGACAGTTAAGGATTTCTTACAGGTACAGCCACCCAGATTTAGCAGGAACTGGCCTTCTAAAAATTGGTCCTTTCCAGTGTCAGACAGACCACAAAGAGGCAGATACAGACGTCCCAGAGGCAGATCTCAGCCCCAAGGCTCATGCAGGCCTAAACAATGGGGTGCTCCTACCTCCAAAAGCAGAGAAGACAAATCACAACCTTACAGGAAACAGTCCCAAAGACTTTCCTCTGCCAGATCCAAGCACTTTTCTTTTGGCAGCCCCCTTAAGGGGAAAACTAGCACTTTTTTCGTCAAATTGGCAAATGGTTACCCAAGACAAATGGGTCTTGAACATAGTGTCCCAAGGCTACAGGTTCCATTTTCACACCCTACCAAGGGCAAAAGGTATGCCAGACCTGCCACACAATCAATGGGCAGAGGCACAAAAGCAAATTACAGCCCTCATGGACATGAGGGCCATTCAACAAGTACCACAACAAGAGCAGGGGCAAGGATTTTACTCCAGGCTTTTCTTAGTGCCCAGAAAGGACAAAGCCTGGAGACCAGTACTGGACCTGTCTATACTAAACACGTTTCTGGAGGTTCCAAAATTCAAGATGTTGACTCTACAGCAGCTACTGCCCATGCTGGGCAAGAAGGCTTGGCTCGTAACTTTGGACCTAAAAGAGGCATACCTGCATGTCCCAATCAGACAATCTTGCAGAAGATACCTCAGATTCATAGCTGGCTCAATGCACTACCAATTCCCAGCACTGCCCTTTGGCTTATCTACTGCGCCCAGAGTCTTCACAAAATGCCTGGCACCAATAATTGCATTTTGCAGACAAAGAGGAATTCAAATGTATCCCTACTTGGACGACTGCCTTATTCAAGCAGAGAACAAAGACATTCTTCTAAAGCATCTGGCATTTGTAAAAAGATTACTAATTTGCCTAGGGTACACAGTAAACGAAAAGAAATCAAAACTAGTACCCTCTCAAGAGAATAATATTCCTGGGTGCAAGCTTAAATACAACTGCCCAGATGGCTTATCTCACGCCAGACAAACAAAGGCAACTGGCTTCTTACTTCAAAAAGTTGGCAACAAAGACCCAGTTACCTGCAAGGAAAATCCTGCAGGCCTTGGGTTTCATGGCATCCTGCATTCTACTAATTCCGTATGCCAGACTGCATATGAGGAAACTACAGTGGTATCTAAAATGTGTTTGGACTCAGCATTGCCACAGCCTGGAGACAGTAATTCCTCTCATTCCCTGCCTGCAACAGGAGTTTCGATAGTGGGCAGAGGCCTGTCACCACAACAAGGGTCTGCCATTCACTTTACCCACAGCCAGACAGACACTGACCATGGTTGCATCAGATTATGCCTGGGGGACCCATATGGCAGGAAAATGTATTCAGGGCACATGGCCTGCAAGACAGATGCATCTTCACATCAATCAAAAAGAGATGCTAGCTGTTTAGAATGCCCTGACAGCTTTCAAGGATCTACTTCATCCAGGACAGCTACTGATAAAGACAGACAATACTATGGTCATGTGGTACATAAACAAGCAGGGAGGTGCACATTCCTACCCCCTCTGAAGACAAGCAATGACCTTGTGGGACACAGCATTGACTTATCAAGTTCACCTGCAAGCACAATTCCTGCCAGGAAAAACAAATACTCTGGCAGACGAACTAAGCAGAAACCTAATGGATCCCCACGAGTGGAAACTGGATCCACAAGTCTTCAGCATGATAACAAGGAAATGGGGATGCCCAGACATAGATCTATTTGCCTCCCCTCACAACTGCCAATTACAGAGATTTTGCACAAGGATTTATCACAAACAAGCATGGAGAAGTGGACGCCCTATCCTTCAGCTGGAAAAATCTAACAGTATATGCCTTTCCTCCACTGCCTCTCCTTCCCAAGGCACTCCTAAAGGTCAGACAAGAGAAGCCAAAAATGATACTGATTGCACCAGAATGGCCACGCCAGCACTGGTACCCAATCCTGAAGAGCTTGTCTCAAGGTCCAGCATGGTATTGCCTCAAACTTCTCACTTGCTGACCCAGCAAACCAATCAGATCCTGCACAGCCAACTCAGGACCTTACATCTGGCAGCATGGTGGATAATGTAGCCATTTAGAACACTCCTCTTTCAAAAGCGGTTATGGATGTTATCTTGGAGACCAGGAGGCCCAGTACCAAAAAATCTTATGCAGAAAAATGGAAGAGATTCTGTGCTTGGAACCAGGAACAAGGCATTGACACTTATGTACCAAATATCCCTCAGATTTTACAATACCTAACTGAGATGCTGCACAAAGGCCTTTCCTTTTCAGCAATTAAGATTCATACCTCTGCCATTTCAGCCCATTACAATACGGAACCACCTATTTTTTCTCATCCTTTAATAAGGCAGTACCTCAGAGGGGCCAAAAACATCAGGCCTCCAAGGAGAGCACCAGTTCCGGAATGGGACCTCAATTATGTCTTGGAAAAACTCACACTGTCTCCTTTTGAGCCAGCCTCAACAGCGGATATAAAATTCTTATCCTGGAAAACAGCTCTGCTCGTAGCAATAACCTCTGCAAGATGAGTCTCGGAGTTACAAGCACTCATGGCTGTGGAACCTTTTATCATTTTTCATCCAGACAGGGTTTCTCTAAGGACAAACCCATCATTTATGCCTAAGGTGGTGTCCAGTGTGGCCCTCAACCAAACCATTCACTTGCCTACCTTTTATCCAAACCCACAGAACAAGGGTGAAAAAATTATGCATTCTTTGGACATACACAGGCAGCTACGCTTCTACTTGGACAGAACTAAAGCTTTCAGAAAGACTGAGCAACTTTTAGTGTCATATGCTGCAGGATCACAAGGAATGGCTATCTCAAAACAGACTATTTCTAAATGGATAGGCCATTCCATCCATTTCTGCTATTCTCAGCATGGCAAATCAATGCCTAAGGGCATTAGGCCTCATTCTACCAGAGCAGCAGCCACTTCAGCAGCCTTCCTCAGAGGAGTACCAACCAAAGACATCTTAGAGGCTGCAACTTGGAGTTCAGTGCACACTTTTACAAAGCACTACCACTTACGTCTTTACTCTAAATCCAGAGCAGGCTTTTCCATTGCAGTTCTGCAGGGTCTCATAGCCTCTCCTAATCCTATTTAGCCCAGCCACCCATCCTCCGCTTTGGGATTCAACCTAAGAGTAATGACTGCAACAGTGAAACACGAACATAGTACAGTTGTGTACCTACCATAAATGTCAATGTTCGAGTGTATTCACTGTTGCAGTCCAGGTTACTCTCCCACCGTCCCCCTTTCTTTTGCTGGGATTTATCTGTACTTCTCTATTCTATACAACCAATGTGGTGTATTTGCTTGTAGATGAAGGAAATGTTTCTTTACTGCATGTATGTTTATTGGCATAATATATTTAGCCTACCCTTTTGGGGGCACCTGACATCTGGGGCAAGAAAAACTGAAAAAAATGGTGTCGGCTGCATCTTTTATACCCCTGGCGCACTGACGTCAGGGAAGAGGTGACAGTAACCGATGCCGGACCTAGACTTTGGAATTCAGGCCGACTTCGGGTAGCCTGCCAGCAGGATAACCCAAGAGTAATGACTGCAACAGTGAATACACTCGAACATCTACATTTATGGTAGGTACACAACTGTACTTTTTGTATTTGTTTTTTTTTTAATTACTGTGTGTGTGTGTGTGTGTGTGTGTGTGTGTGTGTGTGTGTGTTTTTTTTTATATTTTTGATGTAAAATAGTTCCTTCGCCTACTGTTTCAAACTTGCTGTAGTATATGCTGTACTATAGAAAAAACAGACTGCAGGGTAGCCAACTGTGAGGCAACCAAACTCTCTGCCTCAGAAGTAATGGTACCAGGGAGTTATGAACAGAGGAACTTTGTTCTGCAAGCTCCGTTTTTTGTGGCTGCCACTATGACCATGGCATCATGATTATATGATAATACTGATTTCGATGTGAGGAAGAGTCCACAAGATCACCACCTGATAACCTCTCCTTTGGAGACATACTAGAGATCTCCAAGCAGAGGGGTGACTGGTCTACTGACAACCATTCCCAAGAGGAACACAGAGTATAGCCTGTGGCCATAAAATCACGTTATCAGATGCACATATGCTGCATGTGTTTATTGTTTAAGCCTGGCCTTTGGATTCTGCATGTGATATTTGTAAGGCCTTTAACCTTAGGGCCCTTAACTGACTGTAGAAATAAAACTTATTTTGAAACGATTATTCGCTTCTAAATCATTCAGTTCAGCATCTGGGGATCAAACCCCTAAGAAATATGACAAGAAAGAGGCTAGAAAGCATTCCTTGGACCCTGTACGTTCTTCGACTTCAGGTTCTGAACCACCTCTAAAAAGTTCAAAACCTTCAGATCTGATCTCTTCAGATCCAAAGAAGAAATCCTCCAGCCTGACTACTTTGAATTCAAAGACTATGACAAAAAGTTCAGATCCGACAAAGCATAAAGAAAAGTCACCTCAGATCCGATCTCCTCTAAGCCTGGATTCATTGTCTTCCCGTCTCCCATCTCCTTTTCTGGAAAAGCATCCCCATTCTAGGACTTCGTCTATAGCTTCTTCTCGTTCCTGCAGAAATCTGACTAAATCAGATGTGGACAGGACAATGAGGAAATTATTTCAACACAAATTCAAATGGGGGTTCTCCTGGCACCCACCCCATCAGCTTCAGAGGCCTTCATGAGTACTACCCTCTTGAGTGGACCGTCTCTGAGCATGTCAGAGCCAGATGACTCTCAGAGCTGTAGAGTCGCTGCCAGATCCGAGGTGTTGGAGTCGACTCTGAGGTTGTCGGAACTCTCTCCCTCTACAAGCCTTGGCACTGGACAACTATGCTCTGACCACTGCCTCGAGTGGTTCATCATCGAGTTGGAAGGAGCTGAAGATTCGAAAGCATGTGCTGTTAAGTGCTGTCAGTGTTTTTCTCTTTAAGGCATTCTACTTCTGAAATAGTGGAGAGACTTTTTTTCTCTGCTCCAAGAGAAAGGACACATCCACCCTCCTCGGCTGCTGCTTCCAAGACCCAGTTGTCTTTGTATCTTGAGCATCATCTTCCTGTACCACAGGAACAGCCAGTTTAAAGTTTCCAGAATACCTAGCAGGATATGTCAATATCTAATGATACTTCTCCACAACATCCTATTGAAGAGTCCCTGGGGAGAGAAAGTACAAAAGGAGGCACATAGACTGTCTTAAAGAATCTGTCACTTAAAGATACTGCCTTAAAGAATCTGTCACAAAGATACTGATTTCGATGTGAGGAAGGGTCCTCAAGATCACCACCTGATGACCTCTCCTTTGGAGACATACTAGAGATCCCCAAGCAGAGGGGTGACTGGTCTACTGACAACCCTTCCCAAGAGGAATCAGTATTTCTCGAAGCCTTTGCATCTGGCCTTCTGGGTGACTTTACCTGCATATGAGCTCATTGATTTGATCTCTCAAGGGTCTTGGAAGGAACCTGATTCTGTTGAGCTGGTCCCCAAGAGACCAGATAGGATCCTGGCATCACCCAAGGTTAGGGAATTTTTGGAGCAAAGGAGTACCAGATGATGCCATGGTCGTAGTGGCGGACCACAAAAAGCGGAGCTTGCAGAACAAAGTTCCTCTGTTCATCACTCCTTGGTACCATTACTTCTCGGCAGAGAGTTTGGTTGCCTCACAGTTGGCTACCCTGCAGTCTGTTTCAAATTCGCCCATGAGGCTTATCTCACATACAGCTGAAAGTACCTCAAGGGTGGTGGGTTCAGGCATTTCCATTAGGAGGCATGCCTGGATACACCTCTGTGTTTTCGCGGAACCCTTCAAGTCTTCCTTCACAGTGCTCCCTTTGGAAGTTCTTTATTTGACCCTAAGGTTGAAGATGCACTATCCAGGTGTGAACAGGAAGGTAAGACCCTGTCTGTTGTGAGTATAGGTTTTTTGACTCTTCAAAGGACCTTTTCTAGGAATCAAGAAGGTGATCGAAAAATGTAGTACAGAAATTCCCAGGGTCCCTTCCAAGATCCATTTGGAGATGGTTCCCCCAGGGGCAGAGGAGGGAACTCTAACAGAAGACGCCCACTTGGCAGTGGAGGCCCGCAAAACCAAGGGTCTAGAGACGCCTTCTTGGACAGATCCTACCAGCGCTCCTGAAAGGAGGTCCGATTGTCCACCTCTGGAGGCAGACGTGGGTTGCTTATCCCTGCAACAGAGAGTCTGGGTAGAGATTACAAAAGATTCATGGGTGCAGACGATTATTTCCAGAGGCTATGTAATACCCTTTTCCCTACCCCTCCTTAACAGTAAATGGAATTTGTGATGTTCCACCCAGTCAGAGAAAAGCAGCAGACTAGAAATAAAAGAGCTGCTAGAAAGTGTCATCCAAGAGGTCCCCACCAGACAGCAGAGAGTCCGGAACTTAAGATTCTTTTGTGCCAAAGAAACAGGGGACTACAGACCAGTTTTGGATCTCTGCATTTTCAGCAAGTTAGTTCAGTACACAAAGTTCCAGATGGTCACAGTTCAGTCCATTCTGCCTTTTCTACACAAGGACGACTGGATGTACTCGATAGATCTTCAGGATGCTTACTATAATATAAAAATGAACGCTTCCAGCTGGGAGCCAGTCACTACCAATTCAGAGCTCTACAGTTTGTTCTCACCAAAGCCTCAAGGTATTCACCACATGCATGGCAGTAGTGACAGCTTACTTGAGACCAAAGGAATCCGGGTGTTTTCTTACTTAGACAAATGGCTCATAACCACCTGACCAGGCATCATCTGATCAAACCCACGAGATTATGTACTCAAGATGTTCTTTGTGTTTCACTGTTGCAGTCATCACATTTGGATTATCTGCTTGCAGTAGCCCTCAGTTAGCCTGATTAATAAAGTCTTCTTCCATGGCGCCAAGTCGTCAGGGTATAAAACATGCAGCGATGCCATTACATCAGTCTTTCTTACCATGTGGTGTCGAAGCAGAAGCAATTCGCAGTGCCTGTCAGCCAACTCCTGAAATTTTCATTTTCGAGTTTCAGAACTGAAGTCTTCAACTAAAAGCTAAGTACCCCGTTGGGGAAACCTTTTCTTGCTCTTAACAGATATCAGTAAAAGTAAATAATTGCATTACTTGTGGAAAGAAGTACCTCGTCAAGATTTTCATTTGTACTGTATTCCTTGCTCTAGGCCCTGACCACGACGTACCTCGCTGTCGGTTTTGTGCCTTATTTAAACCATGAACTATCCATCGTCTGTGTATTTTCGCTTCTAAATATTTTGGTGTTTGGTTCAATTATCCTGATATGTCTTCGTAAGCCATCTGACTAGCAACATTCGAAAAACCAAAAATAAATACAGAGACTGGCCGCCTAGGTCCAAAGCTGCCAATGATACTTCTCCTAAGCCAGTCGCCAGTTCACCGGTACTCAGTGAGGTGCTTCGCAGCCCTGATACCGCCACTTCAGATCGCGAGGCCCTCTACTGTGACCCATTCAGAGTCCGGTATGCCACGAGATGCTTCAACTGTGGTACCTGTGGATGTCTCTACCTTGGATGGGTCCAGAACTGCTGTGCAGGCACCGCCTTCTGAAGGTGTTTTCAGGCCTACTGACTTGCATATTAAACCAACGTCTTCTTCTTCAAGGCCTAAATATCAAACCATGCCTAGAAAACTGATGCCCGGACCGCATGTTCAGGCCTCTGTCTAAAAAACAAATGATTAGAATGGCTAAAGACCTTATTACATTCATTAGGGAAGCCAGCCTTCCCCTGTAAGAGACCTAGGACTGAGTTTGCTTATGATACTTCTGACCAGGATTCTGAATTTTCTGTTTCCTCTGATGACCAGGATTTATATTCCGTCTGCTTCTCCCCAGAGGATTTCTCTTTTGGTGAAATCTTGCATACTCTCAGGGAGCATTTTCATTGGGAACGTCAGGATTTCTCTGATTCTAAAAGGAGGCCTAGGGATTTCTTACTCCTGCCCCAGCACAGGCCTTTAGCCATACCTCCTGTACTAGATGTTGTTGATGATGCCTTTTTGGAATCTAGCTTGGCCCCTGACTCTTTACCCCCTGCTCCCAGAAAACCTGATATTACAGGGTCCCTGACTCTCACAAGTTCCTTTTTAAAAATCCTACTGCGGATCCTGAGACCATTTCACAGGGACCCAACGGCATTAAAGCTAGTACTGCCAAAAACCCTACCCCTCTGATAGAGACTCTGAGGTTGTCGGAACTCTCTCCCTCTACAAGCCTTGGCACTGGACAACTATGCTCTGACCACTGCCTCGAGTGGTTCATCATCGAGTTGGAAGGAGCTGAAGATTCGGAAGCATGTGCTGTTAAGTGCTGTCAGTGTTTTTCTCTTTAAGGCATTCTACTTCTGAAATAGTGGAGAGACTTTTTTTCTCTGCTCCAAGAGAAAGGACACATCCACCCTCCTCGGCTGCTGCTTCCAAGACCCAGTTGTCTTTGTATCTTGAGCATCATCTTCCTGTACCACAGGAACAGCCAGTTTAAAGTTTCCAGAATACCTAGCAGGATATGTCAGTATCTAATGATACTTCTCCACAACATCCTATTGAAGAGTCCCTGGGGAGAGAAAGTACAAAAGGAGGCACATAGACTGTCTTAAAGAATCTGTCACGAAAGATACTGCCTTAAAGAATCTGTCACGAAAGATACTGATTTCGATGTGAGGAAGGGTCCTCAAGATCACCACCTGATGACCTCTCCTTTGGAGACATACTAGAGATCCCCAAGCAGAGGGGTGACTGGTCTACTGACAACCCTTCCCAAGAGGAATCAGTATTTCTCGAAGCCTTTGCATCTGGCCTTCTGGGTGACTTTACCTGCATATGAGCTCATTGATTTGATCTCTCAAGGGTCTTGGAAGGAACCTGATTCTGTTGAGCTGATCCCCAAGAGACCAGACAGGATCCTGGCACCACCCAAGGTTAGGGAATTTTGGAGCAAAGGAGTACCAGATGATGCCATGGTCGTAGTGGCGGCCACAAAAAAACGGAGCTTGCAGAACAAAGTTCCTCTGTTCATCACTCCTTGGTACCATTACTTCTCGGCAGAGAGTTTGGTTGCCTCACAGTTGGCTACCCTGCAGTCTGTTTCAAATTCGTCCATGAGGCTTATCTCACATACAGCTGAAAGTACCTCAAGGGTGGTGGGTTCAGGCATTTCCATTAGGAGGCATGCCTGGATACACCTCTGTGTTTTCGCGGAACCCTTCAAGTCTTCCTTCGTCAGTGCTCCCTTTGGAAGTTCTTTATTTGACCCTAAGGTTGAAGATGCACTATCCAGGTGTGAACAGGAAGGTAAGACCCTGTCTGTTGTGAGTATAGGTTTTTTGACTCTTCAAAGGACCTTTTCTAGGAATCAAGAAGGTGATCGAAAAATGTAGTACAGAAATTCCCAGGGTCCCTTCCAAGATCCATTTGGAGATGGTTCCCCCAGGGGCAGAGGAGGGAACTCTAACAGAAGACGCTGCCCACTTGGCAGTGGAGGCCCGCAAAACCAAGGGTCTAGAGACGTCTTCTTGGACAGATCCTACCAGCGCTCCTGAAAGGAGGTCCGATTGTCCACCTCTGGAGGCAGACGTGGGTTGCTTATCCCTGCAACAGAGAGTCTGGGTAGAGATTACAAAAGATTCATGGGTGCAGACGATTATTTCCAGAGGCTATGTAATACCCTTTTCCCTACCCCTCCTTAACAGTAAATGGAATTTGTGATGTTCCACCCAGTCAGAGAAAAGCAGCAGACTAGAAATAAAAGAGCTGCTAGAAAGTGTCATCCAAGAGGTCCCCACCAGACAGCAGAGAGTCCGGAACTTAAGATTCTTTTTAGTGCCAAAGAAAACAGGGGACTACAGACCAGTTTTGGATCTCTGCATTTTCAGCAAGTTAGTTCAGTACACAAAGTTCCAGATGGTCACAGTTCAGTCCATTCTGCCTTTTCTACACAAGGACGACTGGATGTACTCGATAGATCTTCAGGATGCTTACTATAATATAAAAATGAACGCTTCCAGCTGGGAGCCAGTCACTACCAATTCAGAGCTCTACAGTTTGTTCTCACCAAAGCCCTCAAGGTATTCACCACATGCATGGCAGTAGTGACAGCTTACTTGAGACTGCAAGGAATCCGGGTGTTTTCTTACTTAGACAAATGGCTCATAACCACTCTGACCAGGCATCATTTGATCAAACCACGAGATTATGTACTCAAGATGTTCTTTGTGTTTCACTGTTGCAGTCATCACATTTGGATTATCTGCTTGCAGTAGCCCTCAGTTAGCCTGATTAACAAAGTCTTCTTCCATGACGTCAAGTCGTCAGGGGTATAAAACATGCAGCCGATGCCATTACATCAGTCTTTCTTACCATGTGGTGTCCGAAGCAGAAGCAATTCGCAAGTGCCTGTCAGCCAACTCCTGAAATTTTCATTTTCGAGTTTCAGAACTGAAGTCTTCAACTAAAAGCTAAGTACCCCGTTGGGGAAACCTTTTCTTGCTCTTAACAGATATCAGTAAAAGTAAATAATTGCATTACTTGTGGAAAGAAGTACCTCGTCAAGATTTTCATTTGTACTGTATTCCTTGCCTAGGCCCTGACCACGACGTACCTCGCTGTCGGTTTTGTGCCTTATTTAAACCATGAACTATCCATCGTCTGTGTATTTTCGCTTCTAAATATTTTGGTGTTTGGTTCAATTATCCTGATATGTCTTCGGTAAGCCATCTGACTAGCAACATTCCGAAAAAAACCAAAAAAAAATACAGAGACTGGCCGCCTAGGTCCAAAGCTGCCAATGATACTTCTCCTAAGCCAGTCGCCAGTTCACCGGTACTCAGTGAGGTGCTTTCGCAGCCCCTGATACCCGCCACTTCAGATTCGCAGGCCTCTACTGTGACCCATTCAGAGTCCGGTATGCCACGAGATGCTTCAACTGTGGTACCTGTGGATGTCTCTACCTTGGATGGGTCCAGAACTGCTGTGCAGGCACCGCCTTCTGAAGGTGTATTCAGGCCTACTGACTTGCATATTAAACCAACGTCTTCTTCTTCAAGGCCTAAATATCAAACCATGCCTAGAAAACTGATGCCCGGACCGCATGTTCAGGCCTCTGTCTAAAAAACAAATGATTAGAATGGCTAAAGACCTTATTACATTCATTAGGGGAAGCCAGCCTTCCCCCTGTAAGAGACCTAGGACTGAGTTTGCTTATGATACTTCTGACCAGGATTCTGAATTTTCTGTTTCCTCTGATGACCAGGATTTATATTCCGTCTGCTTCTCCCCCAGAGGATTTCTCTTTTGGTGAAATCTTGCATACTCTCAGGGAGCATTTTCATTGGGAACGTCAGGATTTCTCTGATTCTAAGAGGAGGCCTAGGGATTTCTTACTCCTGCCCCAGCACAGGCCTTTAGCCATACCTCCTGTACTAGATGTTGTTGATGATGCCTTTTTGGAATCTAGCTTGGCCCCTGACTCTTTACCCCCTGCTCCCAGAAAACCTGATATTACAGGGTCCCTGACTCTCACAAGTTCCTTTTTAAAAATCCTACTGCGGATCCTGAGACCATTTCACAGGGACCCAACGGCATTAAAGCTACTACTGCCAAAAACCCTACCCCTCTGATAGAGACTCCAGGGCGCTAGATAGATGAGGTAAGAAGGTATACACTTATGCAACTTTGTCCATTAGGGCCTTAAACTGCCAGTTTCATATGTTTAAGTATCAGCAACATATTATCGGATTGCTTAAACAGAAAATGTTGATTCCTGATTGTGCTGAAAATAAGGATTTACAGGATTTACTGCATTCAGCTGAACAGGTTAGAAAACATACTTTGCAATGTGGTTTTGATTCACTAGAGGCATCTTGCAGGGCTGCTGTAACTGGGTCTGTACTTAGAAGGCATGCTTGGCTTAAGGAGCAATCCTTGCCAGATCATGTTAAAGTGAAATTACTGGATGCTCCCTTAAACCAGGACCGCCTGTTTGGCAACGATGCAGAAGAAGTTCTTAAAAAGATGGAGGAAAAAGCTAAATCCATGCAAACTGTTAAAAGATTTTTTACAAGTACAACCTCCAAGGTTTAGTAGGCATTGGCTTTCCAAGAATTGGTCCTTTCCTGCCACTTCCAGACTTTCTCAGTCCAAACCCATATCCAGCAGATCTCCCAGGCTTCAGTCCCAGGGTACATATAGGACTAAGCAGTGGGGGGGCCTCCACTTCCAAATCTGGGAGTAATAAAATGCCCCCCCCTATGGTAAACTGTCTCAGTGACTTCTTTTTAAAACTTCCAGGCACTTCTCAACTGACTGCCCCTTTGGGGAGAGAGATTGCTCTTCATTCCAAGAACTGGGAACTCATTACCCAGGACAAATGGGTTTTAAATTTTGTGTCCCAGGGATACAGATTTCACTTCCCCATGTTACCAACACCAAGCGGGTGGCCAGATCTACCACCAAATCAGTTGGCAGAGGCCCAAAAGCAAGTACTTTCTCTTTTAAGCATGGGGGCTATTCAATTAGTACCAGAAGAGGAAAAGCAACAAGGTTTCTACTCGAGACTTTTCCTGGTACCCAGAAAAGACAATTTATGGCGTCCTATCCTGGACCTGTCTACTCTAAACACCTTTTTGGTGATTCCAAAATTCAAGATGCTGACTCTTCACCAGTTGCTCCCTATGCTAGGCAAAGACGCCTGGTTGGCAACACTATATTTAAGGGAAGCATACCTGCACATCCCAATCAGGGAATCCTGCAGAAGATACCTACGCTTCAAAGCCAGTTACGTGCACTGTCAGATGATCATCGTGTTACACTGCTACAGTCATCACACTTGGGTTATCCTGCCGTCATGTGCTCCTGCAGTCAGCCAAAGTTCCAAAGTCTTGGTCCGGCGTCTGTTGCTGTCGCTTCTTCCCTGACGTCAGTGCGCCAGGGGTATATAAGAGGCATCTGACACCATTTTCTTCAGTCTTTCTTGCCGCGCGGTACTTGAAGCAGAAGCAGTTTGCAAGTGCCGGTCGGCCGACTCCTGAGATTTTCAAATCGAATTTCAGACCGAAGTCTTCAGTAAAGCTAAGTACCCCGTTGGGGAAACTTTTCTTGCCTCAGTCCGATGTCAGAAAAAGTTAACAATTGCATTTCTTGTGGGAAGCAAATACCTCATAAGGACTTTCATTCTTATTGCATTCCTTGCCTAGGCCCAGACCACGACGTCACAGGTTGTCGGTTTTGTGCTAGGTTTAACAAACGTACTATTAAACGGTTTGATTTCGCCCAACATTATTTTGGTAGGAAATTTAATTATACCATGCCGTCGGAGCAACCGACGACCGGAATGCATAAAAAACACAAAGATAAAGACAGGCAGCCGAGACCCAAACCAGACTCCGAGGCCTCTGCTAGGTCAGTCGCCAGTTCTCCGGTTTTCAGTGAGGTGCCTACGCAGCCCCTGACTACCGCTGATTTAGAACTCCAGGTGGCATTCGATTCCCAAGCGGAGATTGCTAGGCCTCCACAACCTTTACCTTTAGGCCCTTCTGACTCCATGGCTGAAGGAGATTCCGGTGCAGTTGAAACATCTTCAGTTGCAGAAGGTATCTTCAGACCGACTACACTCACTTTTAAATCCTATGCAAAGCTGAAAACCCATTTAAAAACAAAGAAGACTGTACAGCAGTGTCCAGTACAAGGCCCCATGCCTAAGAAACTCCTGCAAGATCGAACAAAATCCCAAAATAAGAAGGCATCTCTGATTAACATCAGTAAAAAACTGCGCTCCCTCAATAAATCATCCAAGGCCAACTTCGAAAGAAAAATAGCCAATAACTCTAAGGATAACCACAAGGCCTTCTTTAACTATGTCAAGAGTCTAGGGGCAAACTCAGATATGCTCCGAGCTAGTGCATAATGGCCATAAATACACTGAACCAACCGACTTTGCCAACATCCTGGCTGACGAGTTCAGTGCAAACTTCACCCCTCCCTCTCCACCAAAGGGGCTAGCACCCATCCCAGAAGAATGTGGCACTCCAGATATCTCAGACACACAAGTAAAGACAGCCCTTTCAAAGGCCAAAAACACAGCATCAGTGGTTACCAGATGCTATCCCAGGTTGTGTCGTACACGAGCTTCAGAATGAACTAACCCCCCATCTCAAATCACTATTCAAACAGCCTCTCTACAGGCTATGTACCCAAAGAATGGCGTACAGCAACAGTCGTACCACTCCACAAAGGTGGTGCCACAACTGACCCTGGGAACTATCTCCCTATAAGCTTGACTAGCTTGGTCTGCAAAGCCATGGAATGCATTAACAGGGACATTGGGAACCTCCAGACACTGGACCCCACCCAGTTCGGCTTTGTTAAAGGCAGATCTTGCCTCCTGAACTTGGTCGACTTCTTCAAAACCGTCACCAAGGCCATAGATGAAGGGAAGGTGGTCCACACAGCATATCTGGACCTCGCTAAGATGTTCAACACCATCCCACACTCAGGAATCATAGACAAACTCACCAGCTTAAATATTAACCCCTATGTCACGAGATGGGTTGCCAATTGGCTCTCAGAACCCACACGGTAAGAGTGGCAGGCGCCATGTCTGACTCTAAACCAGTCACAAGCGGAGTTGTACAGGGCTCAGTCCTGGGACCCCTCCTGTTCGATATATATTTCTCCGAAGTACAGGCAAAGGCGGAGGGACTGTGGCTAACCAAGTTCGCAGATGACTGTAAATTGGGTGCAATAATTGACTCTCCAGCTGACACAGACATCCTGCAAAAGGGTCTCACAGAGACAAACACCTGGTGTCAAAGTCACGGCCTCAAGCTAAATGCCAAAAAATGCATAGTAATCCCATTTGGAAAAACAAAGTACCTACAAACTACCACATAGATGGGAATCCACTAAGTACAGAAGAAGTAATTAGGGACCTGGGTACCCAAGTAGATGGCATGCTCTCCTTTGATAACCACATAGCCAAAACGGTCAGGAAATCCGTCTATGTGGCACACCTGATCACAAAGGGTTTCTCATCCAGATCCAAGGAGGTCATTGTGCCCCTTTACTCCTCACTCATTAGGCCCATAATAGAGTACAATGCCCCATTTGGGATGTACCTCACTAGACACCTGCAACAACTAGAAAGACCACAGAAGTACCTCACTAAGAGGATTAAGGGCCTTAAACAATTACCCATTGAAGCAAGACTAAAAAAGCTCCAGCTCTTCTCAGTCGCTTACCGTCTTCTCAGAGGTGACCTATGTCTGACCTGTAGGGCCATGTCAAACCCTGAAATAATGGACATGCTTCACCTCAAAAAAACGAGATCCCTCAGAATCACTCGTTCTAGCAACTTGAACCTATGTACAACAATAAACAAGACATGCTGGAGGGATAGATTCCTGTCCCAGTGACTCCCCTCACTCTGGAATAGAATCCCAATCCATATTCGACAGAGCTCCTCTCTGACCCTTTTCAAGAGAAATCTTGATGAGTGGATGTGTAATCGTAAGTTCTACCCTGGGATCACTTCAGGAGCCCTGTTGACAGAGGCCCAGGTTACTAATCTAATAGGGAGGCGAAAGCCATCACTCTGTGGCTAGGCTTATAAATGCCCATGGGCAGTTAGCCTAGTACTTACCTATGAACCTATGCTTAAGATGGCTGAAGATTTAATTACCCTTATCAGGGGTTCCCATCCCCCTCCTGATAAAAGGCCAAGACAGGAGGAGGACTACGCTTCCTCTGACCAGGTTTCAATTTCTTCAGATTCTTCTGAGGAACAGGAATATTCTTTTCCCCCTTATGAAGACTCTGATGCTGAAGAGTCTATTCCTTCAGCATCTCCCCCAGAAGACTACTCTTTTGGGGAAACTTTACATACCATGAGGGAACATTTCCACTGGGAAGGCCAGGATTACTCTGATTGTGGATGATGTTTATTCAGAATCTAGCCTTAAACCAGATTCACTACCTCCTGCACCAGCCAAACCAAACAGATACTACAGAGTCCCTGACTCACACAAATTCCTATATAAAAGCCCTGTTGCTGACCCAGAAACCATTTCCCAGGGTCCCAAAGGGGTTAAGGCCTCTATTGCTAAAAATCCTGTACCCTCTGAACGGGATTCTAGAGCACTAGACAGATGGGGAAAGAAAGTATATACCTCAGCTACTCTAGCTAAGAGGGCCTTAAATTGCCGGTTTCACATGCTGAAATATCAACAATATTTGATGTCTCAATTAAAACAAAAAATGATCACACATACAGAACAGCCTGATTACAAGGAAATGTAAGATTTGTTGCATGCAGCTGAACAAGTGGGAAAACATACTTTGCAATGTGGATTTGATTCATTGGAAGCTTCTTGTAGAGCAGCAGTGACAGGGTCTGTCATACGTAGGCATGCTTGGTTAAAAGAACAAACTTTACCTGATCATGTTAAAGCAAAGTTATTGGATGCACCTTTACAGCAGGATGTTTTATTTGGTGTAAAAGCAGAAGAGGTTTTAAAGAAAATGGAGGATAAGGCAAAATCTATGCAGACGGTCAAGGATTTTTTACAGGTTCAACCCCCTCGTTTCAGCAGAAATTGGCCAACCAAAAACTGGTCCTTTCCAGCTTCTGCCAGACCACAGAGGGGCAAATACAGATGCCCAAGGGGCAGAGGTCAGTCACAAGGCTCTTACCAGCCTCGACAATGGGGTGCCACAACCCAAAAAGGAGGAGGAGGAGACAGGTCTCAAACTATCAGACGACAAACACAATGACTTACCCCTCAGACTGCCAAGCAAATCCCTCTTGGCAGCTCCCTTGGGAGGAAAGCTAGCACTTTTTGCAGTCAACTGGCACAGCATCACAAAAGACAAATGGGTCCTAAATATTGTATCTCAAGGATACAGATTCCACTTCCACACTTTACCAAGGATAAAAGGAATGCCAAACCTTCCACCAAATCAATGGGCAGAGGCTCAAAAGCAAATTTCAGCTCTCATGGACACGAGAGCCATTCAGAAGGTCCCAACACAGGAGCAAGGACAAGGATTTTACTCAAGATTCTTTTTAGTTCCCCGAAAGGACAAAGCCTGGAGACCCATTCTGGACCTCTCAGTTCTAAACACGTATATGGAAGTACCCAAATTCAGGATGCTAACACTACAGCAGCTTCTTCCCATGCTGGGCAAGAAGGCTTGGCTAGTAACGTTGGACCTCAAGGAGGCATACCTGCATGTCCCTATCAGACGAAATTGCAGAAGATACCTCCGATTTATAGCAGGTTCAACCCATTACCAATTCTCTGCACTGCCCTTTGGCTTATCTACTGCGCCCAGGGTCTTCACAAAATGCCTGGCACCAGTAATTGCATACTGCAGACAAAGAGGAATTCAAATATATCCATACCTGGATGACTGCCTTATTCAAACAGAAAACAAGGACATTCTTTTAAAGCGTCTGGCATGTGTCAAAAACCTATTAAGTTGCCTAGGGTACACAGTAAACGAAAAGAAGTCAAAACTAATGCCCTCACAAGACATAATATTCCTGGGTGCCAGCTTAAATACAGTGGCCCAGATGGCTTATCTCATGCCAGACAAGCAAGGACAACTGACTCAATACTTAAAAATGATGGCAACAAAGACCCAACTCCCTGCAAGAAAAATTCTGCAGGCCTTGGGATTCATGGCATCTGGCATACTACTAATACCATTTGCAAAACTGCATATGAGGAAATTACAATGGTACCTGAAAAGTGTATGGACTCAACACAGCCACAGCTTGGAAACAATAATTCCACTCATTCCCTGCCTTCAGCAGGAGTTTCTATGGTGGGCTCAGGCATGTCACCTCAACAAGGGTCAGCCTTTTGCCTTACCCCCAGCCAGGCAAACTGTAACAACAGATTCATCGGATTATGCCTGGGGAGCACCCATGGCAGGACAATGTATTCAGGGCAAATGGTCTGCAGATCAAAGGCATCTACATATCAATTAAAAAGAGATGCTAGCTGTACAAAATGCCCTAACAGCTTTCAAGGACCTCCTATATCCAGGACAACTCCTAATAAAGACGGACAACACCACAGTGATGTGGTACATAAACAAGCAAGGGGGCACACATTCCTACCCGCTATGCAGGCAAGCAATGACCTTGTGGAACACAGCACTGGCCTACCAAGTTCAACTATAAGCACAATTCCTGCCAGGGAAGAAAAACACATTGGCAGACGATCTAAGCAGAAACATCATAGATCCTCACGAGTGGAAACTAGATCCACAAGTATTCGCAATGATAACTCAAAAATGGGGGAGCCCAGACATCTGTTTGCTTCCCCCCAAAACTACCAACTACGGAAATTCTGCACAAGGACATACCACACACTAGCTTAGAAAGTGGACACCCTCTCATTCAGTTGGAAAACATTGACGGTGTATGCCTTTCCTCCACTGCCTCTTCTGGCAAAGGTGCTGCTGAAAGCCAGATTAGAGAGGCCACAAATGATGCTCATTGCTCCAGACTGGCCACGCCAACACTGGTATCCAGTACTAAGGAACATGGCTCAAGGCCCACCATGGATTTTACCTTCAGTTCCTCACCTGCTCACTCAGCAAAACAATCAGATTCTACATAGCCAGCTCAAGACTTTAAATCTGGTTGCGTGGCAAATTACCTGAATAACCAGTCAGCACTTCTCTCTAAAGCTGTGATGGATGTCATTCTGGAGGCCAGGAGGCCCAGCACCAGGAAAACCTATTCAGACAAATGGAAAAGATTCTGCGCCTGGAACCAGACTAAAGGCCAAAATCCCCTTGTCCCAAATATTCCTCAGATTCTTCATTATTTAACTGAGATGTTGCACAACGGACCTTCTTTTTCATCTATTAAGATCCACGCCTCAGCTATTTCAGCTCAATACAACATGGATCCTCCTATATTTTCACATCCATTACTAAGACAGTTCCTCAGAGGGGCTAAGAACATAAGACCTCCGCGGAGAGTACCAACACCAACTTGGGATCTCAATTTTGTTTTGGAAAAACTTACACTACCACCCTTTGAACCAGCTTTTACAGCTGATCTAGAGTTTCTATCATGGAAAACTGCCTTGCTGCTAGTAATAACTTCAACACAGAGTCTCAGAGCTACAGGCCCTAATGGCAGTGGAGCCTTTCATCATTTTTCATCAAGACAGAGTCGCTTTACGAACTAACCCTTCCTTTATGCCAAAGGTGGTATCCAGTGTGGCCCTAAACCAAACCATTCATTTGCCCACCTTTTATCCAAAGCCCCAGAACGAAGGGGAAAGGCTCCTACACTATTTGGACATTCACAGGCAATTACGTTACTACTTGGATAAAACTAAGGCTTTCAGTAAATCTGACCAGCTCTTTGTATCCTATGCTGCAGGATCACAAGGAAAGGCTATCTCAAAACAGACCATTTCAAAATGGATAGGGCATTGTATCCATTTCTGCTACACACACCATGGGAAACCTGTACCTGGTAACATTAGACCCCATTCCACCAGGGCTACAGCAACATCAACAGCCTTCCTCAGAGGGGTACCAACCAAGGATATTTTGGAGGCTGCAACTTGGAGTTCAGTGCACACCTTCACCAAGCACTATCACTTACCTCTATACTCTAAAACCAGCGCTGGCTTTGCCACTGCAGTTCTGCAGGGCCTACTAGCCTCTCCAAACCCTGTTTAGTTCCACCACCCATCTTTAGCTTTGGGATTCAACCCAAGTGAGATGACTGCAGCAGTGTAACACGATGAACATAGTACAGTTTTGTACCTACCATAAATGTAGATGTTCGAGTGTTCACACTGCTGCAGTCCAGGTTACACTCCGTCCATCCCCTCTGACCTAGCTGAACTTTTCTATACCTTTTCTATCATGTACAACCTTTGTGGTGTATTTGCTTGTAACTGAAGATATTCCTTTTATTCCTTTTACATGTTTTATTAGCAATATGCATTGCCTACCTACTTGGGGGCAGCTGACATCTGGGGCAAGAAAAACTGAAGAAAATGGTGTTGAATGCCTCTTATATACCCCTTGCACTGACGTCAGGGAAGAAGCGACAGCAACCGACGCCGGACCAAGACTTTGGAACTCTGGCTGACTGCGGGGACCGCCTGACGGCAGCATAACCCATGTGTGATGACTGCAGCAGTGTGAACACTCGAACATCTACATTTGTGGTAGGTACAAAACTGTACTTTCTCTGCACTGCCCTTTGGCTTAGCTACTGTGCCTAGGGTATTCACAAAGTGTCTTGCTCCAGTCATTGCATTTTTCAGGCAAAGAAATATTCAAATATACCCATACCTGGACGATTGTCTAATTCAGGCAGAAAGCCAGGACATACTTTTGAATCATATGGCCTTTGTACAAAGGGTACTAACTTGTCTGGGGTACACCATAAACAAAAAGTACCCTGTCAGCAAACTTGTCTGAGGTACACCATAAACGAAAATAAATCTCACCTGGTACCCTGTCAACAAATTATATTCCTGGGAACAAGCTTGAATACACCTTCCCAGATAGCTTTCCTCACTCATTCATTTGACAACCTACTTCAAACAAGTGGCCAAAAAAACCCTGCTGTCTACATGGCAAATACTGCAAGCCTTGGGGTTCATGGCCTCCTGCATTCTTTTAATTCCATATCCAAGACTGCATATGAGGAAACTGCAGTGGTGTCTAAAAAGCCTATGGTGTCAACATTCTCAGGATCTAGAAGCAATGATTCCTATTATACCTTGCATACGCCTAGAGTTCCTTTGGTGGGCAGAGGCCTGCCACCAAAACAAGGAACTACCATTCACACTACCCCCTGCCGCCCAAACCCTAACAGACGCATCAGACTATGCATGGGGGACTCACCTGGCAGGAAAGTGCATTAAGGGCAAATGGAAGCCAAGTCAAATGCACCTGCATATCAATCAAAAAGAACTGTTAGCTGTACAGAATGCTCTGACAGCCTTCAAGAGCCACATTTTTCCAGGAGAATTAATGGTAAAGATAGACAACACCACTGTTATGTGGTACATAAACAAGCAGGGGAGTACCCATTCTTACCCCCTCTGCAGACTAGCCATGGCATTGTGGAACACAGCCTTGAGCTACCAAGTGCATCTACAAGCTCAATTCCTCCCAGGAAAACTAAATACACTGGCAGATGGACTAAGCAGAAACCTCATGGACATACACAAGTGGAAACTGGAACCAAGGATTTTCCACATGTTGACAAGCAAATGGGGGAGCCCAGATATAGACCTGTTTGCTTCACCCCAGAACTATCAATTGGACAAATTTTGCACAAGGACTCCCCACAAACAAACCTGGAAAGTGGATGCTCTGTCCTTCAGCTGGAAAAACCTATCAGTTTATGCCTTTCCTCCTCTGCCTCTGCTCTCCAAAGTACTACTAAAGATCAAACAAGACAAACCAAGGACGATTTTGATTGCACCAGACTGGCCGCGCCAACACTGGTGTACCCCCTCTTGCGCAGTGTCACTGTTGGCCCCATGGCACCTGCCTCAGACTCCTACCCTGTTGTCTCAGCAGGAGAACCAGATTCTGCACCCTCTGCTTCAAACGCTGAACCTAGCAGCCTGGCTGATTTCCTAATCTCTCCTTTACCATCCCTCAGTAAACCAGTGATGGATATCATTTTAGAAAGTTCCTCAGAGGGGCCAGAAATTTATGACCACTCAGGAGAGCTCCAGCCCCAGCCTGGGACCTTAACTTTGTATTGGAGAAACTCGCTCTCCCTCCTTTCGAGCCAGCTGCTTCTGCAGATTTAAAATTTCTTTCTTGGAAAACAGCGTTCCTTTTTGCAATCACTTCAGCTAGAAGGGTATCTAAATTACAGGCTTTTATGGCAGTGGAACCTTTCATCATCTTTCATGCGGACAGGATGTCCTTCAGAACCAATGCCTCCTTCATGCCCAAGGTGGTATCCAGTGTGGCTCTTAATCAGTCCATCCATTTTCCAACCTTCTTTCCTAATCCACAGAACAAAGGGGAACGGATGCTGCACTCCTTAGATGTGCACAGACAACTTAGATTCTACTTGGACAGGACTAAACCTCAAAGGAAATATGAACTGCTGGTGGCATTTGCTGCAGTGACAGAGGGGAAGGCTATTTCAAAGCAAACCATTTCTAAGTGGATAGGCCATTGCATTCATTTCTGCTAGAAGCACCATGGAAAACCTATCCCACAGGGGATCAGACCCGACTCAACCAGGGCTGCATCTACCTCTACAGCCTTTCTCAGAGGCGTCCCTACCAGGGACATCCTAGAAGCTGCTACCTGGAGTTCTGTACATACTTTCACCTAAGTCCAGAGATGGCTTTGTCACTGCAGTCTTGCAAAGCCTTATAGCTGGTCCTAATGCTATCTAAATTCCTCCTCCCATTCTTAGCTTTGGGAATCTACCTAAATGTGATGACTGCAACAGTGAAACACAAAGAACATAGTACAGTTGTGTACACTTGCCATAAATGTGGATGTTCGAGTGTATTCACTGTTGCAGTCCTGGTTACCCTCCCTCCAGCCCCCTGACTTCTTTTGGCTATACCTCTACTCTCCTTTACTATGCTTAAAAGCTTTTTGGTGTATTTGCTTTTTGTTGGAGGTATAACCTTGTATTTTTATATATTTAATTGCTTCCCATTAGTGCGGCACCTGACAGCTGGGGCAAGAAAAACTGATGTAATGTCGTCTGCTGCATGTTTTATACCCCTGATGACCTGACGTCACGGAAAAAGAGACCGCAACCGATGCAGGACCCAAGACTTTGTTAATCAGGCTGACTGAGGGCTACTGCAAGCAGATAACCCAAATGTGATGACTGCAACAGTGAATACACTCTAACATCTACATTTATGGTAAGTGTACACAACTGTACTTTATGCTCTCAGCTAGGAATTACTATCATAGGTTGATACTAGGCTATCTGCCCTAGGTAATTTACAAGCCTAGCCAGAGTGTGTTTGGCTTTCGCCACCCTTCTTAGATTAGTTGACTGTGCCTCTGTATAGTATGTCACAGAAGATAGCCCATTTAAGGTTAGTTTACCGTGGCTCTGTCTAGCAGTGACACAGAAGAGATCCCAGGGGTAAATTTACGATCTCCCATCCAAATGTCAAGATTCTTCTTGAAGAGGGTCATTCGCAACTAGACCCAATTCAAATATTGGAGTTAATCTAAGTGTTCAACATAGTATCTTTCACAGTCTCCCTTCCTTTACAAAGTGTGCAAACCATACAATTTCAAGTCAAAAAGATAATCCAAAATTCTTCTCCGTCATCTCAATTGATTCTTCAAACATTGTGGTCAATGTCTGCTGCAATAGTTTTGGATCCATTAGCAAGATACCACATGAGAATTCTTCAGTGGACACTTGCAACTCAGTGGTTTGTTCTTCACCAGCATTTGTCCACCCGAATCAAAATAACTCAGGCATGCAAAATTACCTGCTGTGGTAGATTTACTCCGACCAGATAATGCAAGGTCACCCCTTTATTCTCCCTCAGCCCAAGGCCATAGTTACCACAGGCACTTCCCAGATGGGGGAGGCACTTCTTGAGATAGAAAGACAGTCCAGGGTATATGGTCCCCCGAAGAGGCCAATGCACATATCAGTGTCGTAGAAATGAGAGCTGTCCTCCTAGTGTTGCAGGCCTTCCAAGACACTCTCCCTTGTGGGACTGTTGCGATTCAGGTGGACAATATGTCAGTGGTCTGGTTCATCAAAAACAAGGAGGAACCAAATCTTACCCCCTGTGTCAAGAAGCTTTGAAAGTGTGGCAATCCCATCCAGTTGATTTCAGATAGCAATGCACATTCCAGGGAAATCCAGCATGATTGCAGACAAGTTAAGCAAGGCCATTCTAATACCTCACGAGTGGTCTGTCAGCATGAAAATGGCAAAAAAGCTATTCCATTGATGGGCCAACCTTGCTGCAGCCTCTTTGCATCTCCCCTCAACAACAAGTGCAACAGGTTCTTTGTCCTGATATCCCCAATAGGGGAGTCGGTGAGAGACGCTGTTCCTTATTGGCCTCATCAGATTTAGTTCCCCTTTCTTTGGCCTCATCTGCTTTGCTTGCCATGGATTCCCTATCCAGTTCCAGACCTCCTGTCTCACCTGACCGATATGAATCACCGGGACATTTTAGGCCTAAAACTGACCGCATGACTTCTCCAATTCCAAGCCCAGGCTGTCTTCCCTCATTTGTCACATTCTTTTGTCTTCCCATAAATCTTCCACTTGAAAAATATACAGAAGTAAGTGGAAAAGATGTGTTTTTTGGGTGAAGCAAAATGACATTGACCCCTTTTTGGCACCAGTACCTAAAGGTCTTGAATTTTTAGCTATAATTTTTATTGAAGATGCTAGTTCTTCAGTTATTAAAATACAATTTTCTGCCATTTCCACTTTTCAAATTGGAGTCAATAATTTGCCTTTAGCCTCTTCCAAACTCTGTTAGGCCTTTATAATGGGGACTTTTCTTAGACCTCCCACTGTCCCCCCTTGGGATTTGAATTTGATTTTACATTCTTTGACCCAGTCTTCTTTGAGCAATCAGCAAAATGTGAACTAACATTTTTAACATGGAAGACTATGTCTTTTTAGTGGCCATTACTTCTATGAATCAACTCATCATTCCTTCCTAAGGTGGTGTCAGAATTCAGTATCAGTCTTCCGGTTTTCTTTCCAAATTTCACAAACAAAGGAGAACATATGCTACACTTATTGGACGTTCAGACAGTTGACATTTTTATCTTCATAGGACAAAAATTTTCAGGAAATCAGACCAATTATTTGTCTCCTTTTCAGATTCAAAATGGGGTAAACCAATTACCAAAGTGACCTTAGCCAAATGGTTAACTGATTGTATTAGCTTTGTTTATAATAAAATGGGTTTGTCTTTGCCAAAACCACCAAAAGCTAATTCCACCAGGTCTAGGACAACATCTTCAATGTTTTTATCCAGCTGCAACTTGTGGTAATCTGCATACCTTTATTGCTCATTACAAATTGGATCTGTTCTCTATGGGAAAGAGCAGCCTTCGGCTCAACAGTGCTCAGGAATATCCTAAATAGAGTCCTCCTGGGATTTAGGTAGCTGGGGACTCTGTTCCATTTGTTGAGGAATGAAGGAAAATGACATAATTGGATAAAGTTATGTATTCATCATAACATTCCGTCTGTGTTGTCCATTTTTCGTTCATCCTCAACTCCCATCTGTCCAACCCCCTACCATTTAGACTCCTGGAGGGATTAGAAGATGCTAAAGGAACCAGCGTTCCTTCATTTAAGGTCCAGATACTGTCATTTCATATCCTTGATATTTGGTCTGATAATGTCCTTTTCATTCTTCCTCAACATATGGGGTTCTGATACGATCGTTGGATCCGACTTGGATGTATATTCCAGACTTTGAATCCAATTCTCGAGCTCCTTCCTCTACCCATAATGCACTATTCCATCCCAGTTTCCTCAGATCTCATTTGCTGCCATCGCAAACAGACACAGGTTCCTCTCTTGAGCTTTCAAAGACATATTTTGTGCATTTGTTAGATTTTTCTTTTACTTTTATGGAGAAATATTTCTCATATTTATCTTTAGTACCTTCCCTCTTTGTTTAGAACAGTCATTCGGAGATCTCAGTTTCTGTACTGTCCATACTATTGTATATAGTATCTCTCCATACCATTGCTGGTATTTTTTTGTGATATTTATCTGTGTTTAAAAGGGTGTTTCTGTAGTCTACCATTGTTGGTAGTTAAAAAACTTTTTACTGTTCTCCTTTTTCTCTTTCCTTTAAAAAAATTGTATTTAATACTGTTTATATTTAAACGTGTCAGATACGCTGACCAGTTTTAAACAATTCACTTCATGTGGGCATAAGAAGATGCCCCCAAGGAGTTTATGTACTGCCTTGTCGCTGGGCACTTGGACACTGCATGTGCAGTTTGCTCTACTTTTAAATCAAGAGCCTTGGCTGATATGCTAAACAAACTTATTTTGAAAGGCTTACTACCAGCTACTACTTCTGCTGGGCCTCAAATCCCCTGTAAATCTAGCAAGCCAGCACCCTTGGAGCATAGGAAATGCTCCCCACCAAAGTCCCCAAGGTCTTTGTCGGAGCCTCTAGCAAAAACAAGAAAAGGCTCTGATCTGACATTGTCAGATCGGAAGATTTGATCTTCTGATCTGAAGGTTTCTGCTCCTATTATTATTAAAGCATCTCCTACAACAGTGCCATTGGATCCTAAATCCTGGGATCTGAAGACTGCTACATGTCATAGGAGTCGTACTGTGGAATTTCATATTAAATCCATATTACCAACCCTGCCTGCTCAGTTGTTTCAGACTCCCAAGAAACATTCCAGGCTTTCATCCACAACTTCTTCTTGGTCGTCCAGACGTTTATCAGAAGCAGATGTGAATAGGATGATGTGAAAATTTCTCAGAGCTGCGATCCAGATTGGGGGTCTTACAAGCTCCGTCCCCTGTTGCATCTGTGAGTATGTCTACAACATCCAGGACCATTTGATCTCATTTGCCGGTCCATCCAGTTGTTTTAGAGTCCCAGGATCCGAAATCCCCAAGAGGTCTAGTGTCAGATACAAAGAAAGTTTCTTCTTATCCTCAACTATATCCTTGACTAGTTCTTCTCCAATACCCTCTGATCAGAACGGGTCCCAGAGCCGAAATGTCACCTTCTGTTCCAAGGAGATAGTTTCGGCTCTGACTTTGTCAGTCCTAGACAGTTTGTATCCTGTTCCAGCCTTGAAGAGCTGTTCCAGGAGAGGTTGAGACCTGCCTTTTTCAGGAGGTATGGCTTTGAGAGAGCAGGTCGAAGCTTCTCTGGATCCATCGGCTTTCAAGGTAGTGGAAAGAGTTTTTTCTCTCCCAAGAGAACCACCCTCTCACTTTTCAGATTCTATTCCTTTTCTCTTATCGACCACTGAGTCAATAAGACCTACTCCACAGGGCAGCCAATTCCAATAAATGTCCAACCACTTCCAGTAGAGCAACTCCCCTCTCTTTAGACATCTCACCTGAACATCCCACAGAGAAGATGCATTAGTAGAGTACATGCAAAAGGAAACAAATTGACTCCCCAATGGAGTCCCTCACGGAGGATACCAATTTTGATGAAGGGTCCCCCAAATCACCAATGGATGATATCTCCTTTGGAGATATTTTAGAAATCTTAAAACAAAAAGTGGCTGGTCTTCCCAAAACCTTCTCCAGAAGAATCTGTATTTTTGGAGGTTTTTGGTCCTGGCTGATCAACATCTTTGGTTACCCCTCTGGCAGATGAACTTATTGATTTGGTTTTCCACCAGGCTTGTAAGGAATTGGATACTGTCAAGCTGAGCCCAAAAAGACCCAATTGATTTTTAACCCCACCAACAGAGAAGACCTCACTGGAGCAAAGGAGTCCCAGTTTATGCTTTGGTGGTGGTGGTGGCAGCAGTGTCCAAGAAAGAGCTAGCAGAACAGAACTCCTTTGTCCATTCACCAAATGGGGAGTGTAAAACATTGGACAGATTTGGAAAGCAAGTCTTTGCCTCAGCAACCTCTGCCTTGAGGTTACTAACCTACCTGGCACACTTTATTAGACTTCAGAGAGAGATTTGACTAAAGACGTATGAAATACTCTTGAGTCCATGTCTGCAGAGGACTTCAAAATAACATCCTTGCAACTGGCCACTCTGTTATCCATATCAAACGCTTTGATGTTGAACTGTAACACAGCTGAAAGTACCTCACAAGCAGCTGGTTCAGGCATTGTCATAAGGAGACATGCCTGTATCTGGCTTTGCAGGACCAAGATGCCCTTTATCAATACCCCATTCTATGGCACTTCCTTGTCTGGGCCATCAGTTCAAGAGGTGCTTGGCAGCAGTGAACGAGATAGAAAGGTTTTGACTGCTGTGGGAATCAAGTTTTCTACCCCTCAACAAACCTTTACCAGGAATCAGAGACGTGATAAGAAAGTGTGGTTCTGAAAGTCTCTAGGACCTTTCCAAGACCGGCACGGTGATAATTCCTCCAGAGACAGAGGAGGAAATGCAAGCAGAACGTGTCACCCTAGAGGCAGAGGAGACCCACGGAATCGGTGTTTGACCCTTCCAGCACTCCTGAAGTGCTGGCTGACTCTGGAGGCAGTCGCAGGATGGTTGTCCTTGCACCTAGAAGCCAGGGCAAATATAACACAAGACTCATGAATGCTAATAATAATATTCGGTTTCTAATCCCCTGTCTCATAGAGAATGAAGCTTCCTGACATTCCACCCAGTCAAAGGAAGGCAGCAGTACAAGAAATCCAAAAGCTGTTAGAAAAGAGGGTCAACCAAAACGTCCCACCAGACGAAATATGATTTGGAACTTACTTGCGCTTCTTTTTAGTGTCCAAGAAAACAAAAAGTATCTCAGACCCATTTTGGATCTAAGCAGTTTAAACCAAATACATGGTCAAAGTTCTGAATGGTCGCAGTACAGTCCATCCTACCTTTTCTGTGCAAGGACGATATGATGTGTGATGGGTAGATCTCCAGGACACGTACTATCATATCAAAATTGACAAACACTCTCGAAGACACTTAAGCTTTTAGCTAGGTGCCATTCATTACCAAGTTAGAGCCATGCCCTTTGGACTCACCACAACCCCCAGGGTGTTTACCAATTGTATGGCAGTGGTGGCAGCTCACTTGAGACTAGAAGGATTCAAAGTGTTTCCATACCTAGATGACTAGCTCCTCACCACCTCCACCAAGCATGTCTTTCTGTATGCCAGGCACTATTTGCTCCAGATTTGCAAGTCATTGGATATAACAGTAAACTATGCCAAATCAAACTTGATGCCAGTCCAGAGCCTGGACTTCATTGGTACACCTCTGGATGTGACAACACAGGTAGCATCATTACCTCCTCATTGCATTCCCATTATCAGAAGTCAGAATCATCTTCTTCTTTCCCTACCATCTCCTTCAGCAAGGTTAGTGCTTCAAGCACTAGGTTACATGGCAGCAGCCATTGTATTACTTCCTTTGGCACATTTCTTTGAGTGTTCTCCAGTCGACTCTAGTTGTACAGTGGTCCATTCTGCATCAAACCCTATCTTTTGTAGTGAAGCTTACTCCATTTTGCAAGCAGTGTATCCACTGGTAGAGCCAGTCAGATGATATTCATAGGTTCATAGGTTCATACTAGGCTATCTGCCCTAGGGCATTTATAAGCCTAGCCAGAATGTGTTTGGCTTTCGCCACCCATTTTAAATTTATTTTGCTATGCCCTTTTTCGAGGTTAGTATACTATGCCTCTATCTAACAGTGACACAGAAGTGATACCCGGGGTAAACCTACGATCTCCCATCCACTCATCAAGATTCCTCTTGAAGAGAGTCAATGAGGGACTCTGCCTAACCTGGACTGGGATTTTATTCCAGAGTGAAGGGAGCCTCTGGGTTATGAATCTGTCCCTCCAGCATGTCCTATTTATTTCAGTGCTGAGGTTCAAGTCTCTCGAGTAGCTCGATGGGATTTGGATTTTCTGAGGTGCAGCATGTCCATTAATTCCGGGTTGGACATGGCTTTATACGTCATGCACAGATCTCCTCTGAACAGGCGGTATGCCACTGAGTAGAGCTGGAGTTTCTTTAACCGGGCAGCATATGGCATCTGTTTGAGCCCTTTGATCCTCTTGGTGAGGTACTTTTGGGGTCTTTCCAGTTGCTGCAGGTGTCTGGTAAGGTACATCCCAAAAGGGGCATTGTACTCAATTATGGGCCTGATGAGGGATGAGTAAAGAGGCACGATGACCTCCCCTGATCTAGATGTGAATTCCTTCATGATTAGGTGGGCTATATAAAATGTTTTTCTAACCACTTTGGCCACGTGGTTGTCAAATGAGAGATTGCTATCAACTTGGGTCCCCAGGTCCCTAATTACTTCTTCTGTACTTAATGGATTTCCACCTATGTGGTAATTTGTGGGCACTTTGTTTTTGCCAAAGGGGATGACTATACACTTTTGGCATTTAGCTTGAGGCCATGGCTCTGGCACCAGTTGTCTGTTTCTATGAGGCCCTTTTGGAGGATGCTTGTGTCGGCTGGAGAGTTGATTATGGCACCCAGTTTGCAGTCATCTGCGAACTTGGTCAGCCACAGTCCTTCCGTGTTGGCCTGTACCTCCGAGAAATATATACCGAACAAGAGAGGTCCCAGGACTGAGCCTTGTGGGACACCACTTGTAACTGGTTTGGAGTCTGACATGGCTCCAGCAATTCTAACCATGTGGGTTCTGTCCTTGAGCCAGTTTGCAATCCATCTAGTGACATAGGGGTTTATATTTAAGCTGGTGAGCTTATCTATAATGCCCGAGTGGCGTATTCTATCGAAGGCTTTTATGCAGGTCCAGGTAGGCTGTGTGGACCACCTTCCCTCGCCAATGGCCTTGGTGACTGTTTCAAAGAAATCAACCAGGTTTAAGAGGCAGGATCTGCCCTTAACAAAGCAGAACTGGGTAGGATCCAGTGTTTGTAGGTCCCCAATATCTTAATTTATGAGGTCCATGATGATCCTTTCCATAGCTTTGCAGACCAAGCTAGTCAGGCTTATGAGGCGATAGTTTCCAGGATCCGCTGAGGCACCACCTTTATGGAGAGGGACCACTGTTGCTGTACGCCACTCTTTGGGCACATATCCTGTAGTAAGGCTGAGATTGAACAGTAGTTTTATGTTTGGGTTTAGCTCTTCTTTGAGTTCATGTAGGACGAGCCCGGGACACCATCTGGTCCCATTGATGCTGTGTTTTTGCTTTGGAGAGGGCGGCTCTTACCTGAGCATCTGAGATGTCAGGGGCAGCACTCTGCTGGGATAGATATTTGCCCTTTGGTGGGAGTTTGCGCTGAACCTGTCAGCTAGGATGTTGGCAATGTCTGTGGGTTCAGTGATTTTTGTATCATTTTGGACTAATTCTGAGCATATCTGGGAATTACCACCCAGGTTCCTAACATAACTAAAGAAAGCCTTGTGATTATCCTTAGTGTCCTGTGCCATTTTTCTCTCGAAGCTGGCCTTAGACAATTTTATGTGTGCCCGTAGTTTTTTGCTAATACTGATCAGTGATGTCTTCCCTTTTTGGGATTTTGCTTTATCATTTAGTAGCTTCCTCCTTCTATTGTATAGTTTGTTTATGGCTGGGGTCCACCAGACAGGACGTCTGCCTTTGGAGGATTGGGTCTTGGTTTTATTTGGGATCGCATGATCCATGCATTCCTGAAGGTGTTCATATAATGTGTTTATAAAGGATTCTGCGGTCTGGGCTGTATTTTCCACAGGCCTGGTGCTTTGAAGGATTCCACCTCGGATTTGAGGAGTGTAAAATTTGCTTTAGAGAAGTTTTTCACTGTGGTTTTCTGGGCAGGGGTGGGGTTGGATGTGAATATCCAGTGAGATTAGTTTATGGTCTGATCTTACCAGTGAGGGATACACTTCTGGTCTGGAGCATAGAGTCCCCATGTTGGTGATGATCAGGTCCAGTATGTTTTCCCCTCTTGTGGGAGTGGTAACAAGTTGTTCCATAGCATTTGAGTTTATAAATTCTAGGAACCTTTGGGCTAGGGTGTTGGAGCTAGAGTAATGCTCCCAGTCTATGTTTGGGTAGTTGAAGTCGCCCAATATAATGGTGTTTGGAGAGACCTTCATATTTTCCAGTGTTCTCAGGAAGGCCGAGTGGGGTTCCTGGTTTTGGGAGGGTGGTCTGTAGCAGGCTATAAACTCGAAGGCAGTTTTACCCACTATTAGTTGCACATGGATAGTCTCTGATGCTTCGTGCTTTGCCACCAACCTGGAGGTGTGGGTATCTTTGATGAATATCGATAATCCCCCTCCTTTTGTGGTTCGGTCCAAATTTTGGGGCCGAAAAGCATGGTATGAGGTATAACCTGGTAGTGCTGGGGTGCTCTCGGGAGCCCTGAACCAGGTTTCTGTTACTGCACAGATATCGATGTTCTCCATGCTAAGGAGAGTTTCGAAAAGTGCATCTTGAGGTTTAGACTTCTGGCTGAGTAGCATTACTCTTAGTTTCTTATCCCTTGTGATACCTATGGAGGTGGGTTTGTCTTTTGAGCCTTGCCTAAAAAGGCACTATGGGGTAGCAAGAGCCTTTGCCAATATCCAAAGCCCAGGGTGACAGGTGCAAGCCGCCCTAGCTAAGCATCGTGGCTTGTCGAGCATATCATCCCAAGCTGACAGGCATTGGATCCCCTTTGAATGACACCAGTACTTAAGCCAATTGTTGAAATTGATCATCTTGTCTTCATATTGTGGCATCATTCTTGGTGAGGGTAAGATGCAACTCAAGGTCAGGGTCATACCGCCTGGGCTACATGCTCAGAGAGCTCCTTTATGTCTCTTTTCATGTAGTCCAGGGAGGTACGTCTCAGGTCATTCACAACAGCATGGACAATGACTGAGTCATATTTGTACTTGCCTTGGAGTGACCTGAGTGCTTGTGTTATGTGGCGGATCCTAGCACCCGACAGGCTGCTCACCGTGACCCTCTCCTTGTTCAGCCTGGTGAGCGGACGCCAGTGTGCCTGACGATAGCCACCTATTACAAGTGTATCAGGTGTGTTGTTTAGTCTTAATGGCTGTGACTGTTTGGCACACTGGCTTTGTGAGATATGTGTTGCACGTGTTTTGTTTTGGGGTAGCGGCTGCTTGGGTGTCTGCTTTGGAGGTCTCTGCTGCTTCGCAGATCTTTATTTAGAGCCTCCGAGTATGTTTTTGTGTGATTATGTGTTTGGTTTGCTGTCGTGGTAGGTCTATGTGAGACTGGAATTGTAGTGAGTATGGTTTCCTTCTCCTCCTGACTGGTTATGCCAGTACTGAGTTGAGAGAGCTTAGCCTCCAGTTTGGCTATATGGTTGCATCTCTCACATGTGTTGGAATTTGTTGGGAGGAGGAGAGGGTTGTCTGTGTACATGAGGCAGTTGTAACATTGCCTCAAGATTCCCAGATTCACCAGCTGGACCGGAGAGGAGATTGACAACTGACCTTTGGACATGCTAGAATAATATTGGGAATTCCTTAATAATTGAAAACAAGGGCCAGTGGGGAATGAGGGTGTAGTGCTTTTAATTTTTAGTGCTGACTTATATAATTGCTTTAGTGAGCAAGTGCCAGGTAACTTAAGTGCAATGTGTTACAGGTAACTTAAATGCAAAAACGACAAACAGTAACTTTCTTTCAAGTGAAACAAGGAAATAAGTACAGTAAGCAATGCAGATGTCACTAGTGAGCCACAGAAGCGCTGAGAAGCCGCGTATTGGGTGGAATTAGCGTTCCAGGGAAATAACAAGCAAACAAACAACAAGCATATACTAAGGTGACCCTTTGTTCTTCCTCCCCCACTGGCCACATTGACCACAGATGTTTTTTACCTGGGGTGGGGGTGGCATTTATTGGGAAGAATGGTCCAAGGCATGTGGTCTCCCAGGACCAATCTGCATATCGGCATTCTGGAGATGAGAGCAGTCCTACTTGCATTACAGGCCTTTCAAGATGCTCTCTCCCTCTAGGGGCTGTTGCAGTTCAAACCAACAACATATCTGTAGTCTGGTGTATCACAAAACAAGTAGAAACTCTATCTTATCTCCTCTACAGAGAGGCCATGAGAGTGTGAATGGACTATCTCATTAGACCCCTTAGTAATTGCAATGCACATTCTGGGAAAACCAATATAGTAGTGGACAAACTAAGCAGGTCCATTTTAATACCTCATGAGTGGTCTCTAAATCAGTCTGTGGCAGAAATGATTTGTCATTGGGGCCAACCTTGCAGCGACCTCTATGCAACTCCCCACAACAACAAGTGCAGCAGGTACTTTGCTGTTATACCTCCTTCAGGGGAGTTACCGAGAGATGCTATGGTCCACGCTTGGCCCTCAGGTCTTCTGTATGCTTATCCCCCTCTCCCCTTGATTCCCAGATTTCTGTAGAAAACAAGTCAGCTGAAGAGCTCAGTAATCCTCATTGCCCCTTTCTGGCTTCAGCAAGTATGGATGTTCTTCGTGTTTCACTATTGCAGTCATTACATTTGGGTGATCTGCCTTCAGGTAGCCCTCAGCCGCCTGAATACCAGAGTCTTGGATTCCTGCATCGGATGCTGTCTCTTCTTCCTTGACGTCAAGTCATCAGGGGTATAAAACATGCAGCCGACGCCATTACATCAGTCTTTCATGCTGCACGGTGCCCGAAGCAGAAGCAGTTCGCAAGTGCCAGTTGGCCGACTCCTGAAATTTTCGTTTTCGAGTTTCAGAACCGAAGTCTTCAAAAAAGCTAAGTTCCCCATTGAGGATCCTTTTTCTTACTCTTAACCACTGTCAGTAAAAGTTAACAATTGTCTTACCTGTGGAAAGCAAATACCTCCATAAAGATCATCATTCGTACTGCATTCCTTGCTTAGGCCCAGACCATGACGTCCCTCACTGTTGGTTTTGTGTCGTATTCAACTCCCGAACTATTCGTTGTTTGTCTATTTTTGCAGCCAATTATTTTGGTACTCGGTATAACTATCCAGAAATGGCTTCAGTAAGCCATCTGACTACCGATATTCCGAAAAAACTTAAAGAATAAAGACAGAGACAGACAGCATAGGTCCAAAACTGCCGACGATGCTTCCGTTAAGCTAGTCACCAGTTCGCCGGTACTCAGTGAGGCGCTTTCGCAACCCCTGATACCCACTACTTCAGATTCGCAGGCCTCTACAGAGACCCATTCGGAGTCCGGGATGCTGCGAGATGCTTCTTCAACTATGGAACCTGAGGGTGTCTCTACTTTGGATGGGTCCGAAGCCGCTGTGCAGGTACCAGCTTCTGAGGGTGTATTCAGGCCTACAGATTTGCATTTTAAACTGATGCCATCTTCTTCATCCAGGCCTAAAACTCGACCCATGCCTAGAAAACCGACGTTCAAACCGCATGGTCAGGCCCATATGCCTAAAAAACAAATGCTTAGAATGGCTGAAGACCTTATTACTTTAATTAGGGTAAGCCAGGCTTCCCCCTCTAAGAGACCTAGAGCTGATTTTCCTTCTGATTCTTCTGATCAGGATTCTGGTATTCCTGTTTCTTCTGATTACCAGGATTTGCCTTTAATTACCTATGAGGATTCTGATGCAGAGGATTCCATTTCCTCTGCTTCCTTGCCAGAAGATTTTTCTTTTGGTGAAACCTTGCACACTCTTAGGAAGCATTTCCGCTGGGAAAGCAAGGATTACTCTGACTCCAAAAAGAGGCTAAGGGAATTCTTACTCCTTCCTCAACACAGGCCTTTAGCTATCCCTCCTGTTCTGGACATTGTAGATGATTCCTTCTTGGAATCTTGCCTGTCCCCAGACAGTTTACCTCCATCTCCCAGAAAACCTGACAGGTATTACAGAGTACCTGACTCTCGCAAGTTCCTCTTCAAGAATCCTACTGCGGATCCAGAGACCATTTCCCTAGGACCAAAGAGATTCTAGAGCCTTGGACAGATGGGGTAAGAAGGTATACACTTCTGCTACTTTGGCCATTAGGGCTTTAAATTGCCAGTTTCAAGGTACTAGCAGCATATTGTGGGACTACTTAAACAGAAAATGATGTTGATTCCTGACTGTGCTGAACACAAAATTGCAGGATTTAATGCATTCTGATGAACAAGTTGGTAAACATACTTTGCAATGTGGTTTTGGCTCTTTAGAAGCATCTTGCAGGGCTGCTGTCACTGGTTCTGTACTTAGAAGGCATGCTTGACTTAAGGAGCAAAACTTGCCAGATCATGTTAAAGCTAAATTACTGGATGCTCCCTTAAACCAACACCACCAGTTTGGCAACAAAGCAGAAGTCGTCCTCAAAAAGATGGAGGAAAAAGCTAAATCTCTGCAAACTATTAAAGATTTCCTGCAAGTACAGCCTCCCAGATTTAGTAGGCATTGGCCTTCAAAGAATTGGTCCTTTCCAGTCTCTTCCAGGCCTTCTTAGTCCAAACCCAGGAACAGCAGACCACCTAGGTTACAGTCTCAGGTTACGCACAGGTCTAAGCAGTGGGGGGCTCCCACTTCCAAAGCAGGAAGTAGCAAGACACCCCCCTACGGAAAAATGTCACAATGACTTGACCTTAACCCTTCCAAGCTCTGCTCAGCTGCCTTCTCCCTCAGGAGGAAAGCTTGCCCTGCATGCAAAAAACTGGGAACTCATTACCCAGGACAAATGGGTTTTAAATATAGTTTTCCAAGAATACAGATTCCACTTCCACACGCTACCAACCCTAAACGGTTGGCCAGACCTACCCCCAAATCAGTGGGCAGAGGCTCAACAGCAGGTTCTCTCTCTTCTAAGTATCAGGGCTATTCATCCTGTTCCAGCAGAAGAAAGGGGACAAGGTTTTTATTCAAAAGTTTTCCTGGTACACAGAAAAGACAGCTCCTGGCGTCCTATCCTGAACCTCTCTATTCTAAACACCTTTTTGGTAATCCCAAAATTCAAAATGCTAACACTTCCACAGCTGCTTCTTATGCTAGGAAAGATGCCTGGTTGGCAACCTTCGACTTAAAGGAAGCTTACCTGCACATTCCAATAAGGGAATCTTGCGGGAAATACCTACGCTTCAGGGCATGCTCCATGCACTATCAGTTCTCTGCACTTCCCTTTGGCTTATCTACTGTGCCCAGCATATTCACAAAGTGTCTAGCTCCAGCCATTGCATTTTGTAGGCAGAGAAATATTCAAATATACCCATACTTAGACGATTTTCTGATTCAGGCAGAAAGCCAGGACTTGGTATTAAAACATCTGACATTTGTAAACATTTGTAAAGAAACTTCTAACCTTACTGGGGTACACCATAAATGAAAAGAAATCTCACCTAGTATCCTGCCAACAGATTTTATTCCTGGGAGCAAGCTTGAACACAACTTCCCAGATGGCTTACCTCACTCTAGAGAAACAAGTTTATTTGATAACCTACTTCAAACTACTGGCCACAAAGACCCAGCTAACTGCAAGGAAAATTTTGCAAGCCCTGGGGTTCATGGCCTCTTGCATTTTACTAATTCCATATGCAAGACTGCATATGAGGAAACTACAATGGTATCTAAAAAGCCTATGGAGTTAACATTCTCAGGACCTGGAATCAATGATTCCTATCATTCCTTGTATAAAGACAGAGTTCATTTGGTGGTCAGAGGCCTGCTACCACAACAAGGGGCTCCCTTTCACTCTACCCCCTGCTGCCCAAACCCTAACAACAGATGCATTAGACTATGCATGGGGGGCTCACTTGGCAGGGCAATTCAGGGCAAATGGAACCCGAGTCATATGCACCTGCATATCAACCAAAAATAAATGTTAACTGTACAGAATTCCCTGACAGCCTTCAAAGACCACATCCTTCCAGGACAATCATTGGTAAAGACAGACAACACCACAGTTAATGTGGTACATAAACAAGCAGGGAGGACCCCACTCATACCCTCTTAGCAGACTAGCCATGGCTCTGTGGAACACAGCCTTGAGCTACCAAGTGCACCTACAAGCTCAATTCCTGCCAAGCAAGCTAAATCCACTGGCAGATGACCTAAGCAGAAATCTCATGGACCAACACGAATGGAAACTGGAACCAAAAATATTCAACCTCTTGAGAAACAAATGGAGAACTCAAGAGATGGACCTGTTTGCCTCCCCTCAGAACTACCAATTGGACAAATTCTGCACAAGGACTTCCCACAGTCAAGATTGGAAATTGGATGCCCTGTCCTTTACCCGGGAAAGCCTCTCCGTTTATGACATTCACCCCCTGCCTCTCCTCTCGAAGGTTATGCTAAAGATCAGACAGGACAAGCCAAGGACAATACTGATGGCACCAGACTGGCCTCGCCAGCACTGGTACCCCCTCTTGCGCAGTATGATACTGCTGGATCCATGGCACCTACTTCAGACGCCTTCCCTGGTGTCCCAGCAGGCAGGCCAGATTCTGCACCTTCAGCTTCAAACCATGAACCTTGTAGCCTGGCTAATTCCTTGAGCTCTCCAATACCTTCCCCTCAGTAAGCTGGTGCTAGATGTCATTCTGGAAGCAAGGAGGCCTAGTACTAGAAAATCTTATGATGAAAAGTGGAAAAGATACTGTTCCTGCAGCCAGACTCAGGGGATCGGCACAACGGTGCCCAGCTTACCTCATATTCTTCAGTATTTAACAGAAATGCGCCACAAGGCCTATCCTTCTCGTCAATTAAAATTCATGCCTCTGCCATTTCGGCACATTATAATACTGAGCTACCCCCTGCTAAAGCAATTCCTCAGAGGGCTAAAAATTTAAGACCCCTCAGACGAGCCCCTACTCCAGCCTGGGACTTTACTTTGTATTGGAAAAGCTCACTCTCCCTCCATTTGAACCAGCTGCAACTGCAGAGTTGAAATTCCTTTCTTGGAAAACAGCCTTCCTTCTAGCCATCACTTCAGCAAGAAGAGTGTCTGAATTACAGGCCCTCATGGCAGTGGAGCCCTTCATTATTTTCCATGCAGACAGGGTTTCCCTCACGACCAATCCTTCCTTTATGCCCAAGGTGGTGTCTAGTGTGGCCCTAAATCAGTCCATTCATTTGTCTACCTTTTTCCCGAATCCTCAAAACAAAGGAGAACGAATACTGCACTCTTTGGACATGCACAGACAACTTAGATTTTATTTGGACAGGACTAAGCCTCTCAGAAAATATGAACAGCTGTTACTTGGATTTGCTGCAGGGGCAGAGGAGAAGGCCATTTCAAAGCAAACCATTTCTAAATAGATAGCCCATTGCATTAATTTCTGTTATAAGCACCATGGAAAACCTACCCCACAGGGGATAAGATCACATTCCACCAGGGCTGCATCTAGCTTTGCAGCCTTTCTCAGAGGAGTCCCTACCAGGGACATCCTAGAAGCTGCTACCTGGAGCTCTGTACAAGTATTACCACATGCCTATTTTTTCTAAATCCAGAGCTGTTTTTGCCACTGCAGTCTTGCAGGGCTTAATAGTTGGCCCTAATGGTCTCTAACTTCCTCCTCCCTTCCTTAGCTTTGGGAATCAATCCAAATGTGATGACTGCAACAGTGAAACACGAAGAGCATAGTACAGTTGTGTACACTTACAGTAAATGTAGATGTTCAAATGTATTCACTGTTGCAGTCCTGGTTACCCTCCCTCCGGCCCCCTGACTTCTCTTGGCTCTACCTTTCCTTCTTGTTTTAAGCTTTCTTGTGTATTTGCTTTTTGATGGAGGTGTAACATAGCATATAATTGCTTCCCATTGTGGGGGCACCTGACATCTGGGACAAGAAAAACTGATGTAATGGCGTCGGTTGCATGTTTTATTCCCCTGACGACCTGACGTCATGGAAGAAGAGACAGCATCTGACACAGGAATCCAAGACTCTGGTATTCAGGCCGGCTGAGGCCTACCTGCAGGCAGATAACCCAAATGTAATGACTGCAACAGTGAATACACTCAAACATCTACATTTATGGTAAGTGTACACAACTGTACTTTTCCCTTTCTTTGGTTTCACCTCCGTTATCTTGCATGGATACTGGAGCCAGTTCCGGATCTCCTCTCTCATCCAACAGAGATCCAGCATCCCAACGTACAGGCCCTCAAACTAATAGACAGCCCAAGCTGTCTTCCCCTGTACATGACATTATTTTGGCTTCTCAAAAAAAATCTACCAAAAAGGAATATAAGAGCAAGCAGAAACAATTCTCCCTTTGGGCTTTGAGTAATCAACATGATCCTTTCTCTGCTCCATTTTCTGTAATTCTTCAATTTTTAACAACTCTTTTTGAAGATGGAGCAAGTTTCTCTACAATTAAACTTCAAATGGCAGCAATTTCTAATTTTCACACACTAGACAGAAATTATTTGCTATCTTCGTCCAAATTATTCAAGGCCTTTGTGAAAAGTATTTTTCTTCTATGACCTCCAATAAAGGATCCTTCTCCACCTTTGGATCTCACAATTATGCTACAAGGTCAAACTCATAAACCTTTTGAATCTTCAGCTGAAACGGAGTTAAAATTCCTTTCATGGAAAACAGTCTTCTTAGTAGCCATTACTTCTGCAAAGACAATATCTGTACTCCCAGGCTGTTTCTTTAGAAACACCTTACGTTATTTTTCATAAAGATAGGGATGTTCATTGTGTTACACTGCTGCAGTCATTACACCTGGGTTATCTTGCCGGTCCCGCAGTCGGCCCGAATTCCAAAGTCTTGGTCCGGCGTCAGTTGCTGTAGCTTCTTCCCTGACGTCAGTGCGCCAGGGGTATATAAGATGCATCCGATGCCATTTTCTTCAGTCTTTCTTGCCGCGTGGTGCCCGAAGCAGAAGCAGTTCGCAAGTGGCGGTCGGCCGACTCCTGAGATTTTCAAAGTCGAATTTCAGATCCAAAGTCTTCAATAAAGCTAAGTACCCCATTGGGGAAACTTTTTTCTTGCCTCAGACCGATGTCAGAAAAAGTTAATAATTGTATTTCTTGTGGGAAGCAAATACCTCATAAGGACTTCCACTCTTACTGTATTCCATGCCTAGGCCCTGATCACGACGTCACTAGTTGTCAGTTTTGTGCTAGATTTAACAAACGCACTATAAAAAGACGTTTTGATTTTGCTTTGCACTACTTTGGCCGAAGGTTCAATTATACTATGCCGTCGGATCAACCGACGACCTCAATACCGAAAAAACGCAAAGACAAGGATAAAGACAGACATCCGAGGTCCAAAACTGATGACGAAACCTCTTCTAGGCCAATCGCTGGTTTGCCAGTTCTCAGTGAGGCGCTTTCGCAGCCCCTGACACCCGCTACCTCAGAGCCACAGGCCACTTAGGACTCCCATGTGGAGACAGCTAGGCTTCTGGAAACTCAAGGTATTGGGCCTACGGAAACTAATCCCTCAGATGGGTCCGGAGCCGCTGAGCAGGCATCTGCTTCTGAGGGTGTTTTCAGACCTTCACAACTTACCATTTAAACAACAGCCAAGACAAAGGTACCATTAAAGACAAAGAAACAAGTACAGCATTCTCTTGGACAGTCCTCCATGCCTAAGAAACAGATGCTTAAAATGGTTGAAGACCTCATTACACTAATCAGGGGTTCCCATCCCCCTCCTGAGAAAATGCCTAGGCAGGATACAGACTATGATTCCTCTGATCAGGTTTCCATTTCCTCTGATTCCTCTTCAGACCAGGGATACTCTCTACCCCACTATGAGGACTCTGATGCTGAAGAATCTATCCCTTCAGCCTCTCCTCCTGAGGATTATTCTTTTGGAGAAACTTTACATACCATGAGGGAGCATTTCCATTGGGAAAGTCAGGATTACCCAGAATCCAAGAAAAGGCTCGGGGATTTCCTTTTATTGTCTCAGCACAGGCCCCTGGCTATTCCGCCTGTGCTATATATTGTGGATGATGTGTTCTCTGAATCCAGCTTATCTCCTGATTCTTTGCCCCCTGCTCCAGCCAAGCCAGATAGGTATTATAGAGTCCCTGACTCTCACAAGTTTCTATACAAAAACCCTTCTGCTGATCCAGAAACTATTTCCCAGGCTCCAAAAGGGGTTAAGGCTTCCATTGCAAACAATCCAGTACCCTCTGACAGAGATTCCAGAGCTTTGGATAGATGGGGGAAGAAAGTATACACTTCTGCAACTTTAGCAGTAAGAGCTTTAAATTGCCAGTTCCACATGCTTAAGTACCAACAACATTTAATGGCTCAGTTAAAACAGAAAATGCTTGCAAGCTCAGAAGCTCCTGATTGTAAAGAAATGCAGGAATCTGAAGTAGGAACTTCATTTGTTAGCAACCTTTGGGATACGGATCCGATCTCGGATCCGAGCCGGCAACTTTTACCACAGCATAGATCCGAGCTCCTAGCTCCTTCCTTTACCCATAATCCCCTGCCAACCCTAACTGACCTCAGAGCTAGTTTGCCGTGCTTCAAGCCTACAAGCTGGATTTTGAGCTCCTGGCAATTCAGAGGTTTTGTGAGAAAAAACTTACAATTTTTTTTGTACTTTCTTGTGTGTTTGTGTGAGTTTGTTTAGGTTCCCTCTTAAATATCTCCTTTTTGTAAAATTTTCCTCCCTACCCTCGCTGGTTCGTAGTGTGTGTTTGTGGTGTGTGTGTAGGGGCCTAGTGAGTGTGTTTTTCCGTTCAACATGTCGGAGGCCCCTAAAGCCATCTTTTCAAAATGCACCGAGTGTGGCCATAAGCTTTCACCGGCAGATGGCCACACCCGGTGCATTAGGTGCCTTGGGGTTGAACACCTTTCCTCGGGATGCACGATTTGTGCAGCGTTCAACCCCAGGGCACTTAAGGTCCGGAGGTCGAAGCTGATTCTGGCGGGCCTTTTGCCCCCGGACTCGGCTCCGGCCTCCGGTTCTTCGGTGACCGCTACCCAGCCCTTGGTGGTAGCCACCCCTGCCTCCCTTCCTCCGGTCGGGACTCAACCTCCCGTTTTGGCTCCGGAGGAGAGGAAGGCCGGAAAAACCAAAAGGAAGGAGAAGCACCATAAGCGGCGGGCCGAGGACTCTTCCTCGGCCCCGCCCGCCAAGCGGGCTTCTCCATCCAGGGTTTCTGGATCACCTCCTCCTCGGCTCCGGTCCCCTTGTTTTTCACCGGGACCTGAGGAGGAGGCAACCCGGTCCCCGTCGAGGTCATCGAGGCGTCACTCTAGGTCTGCCTCGGTGGCCTCGTCGAGGTCCACATTTAGTATGTCAGATGCAGACATGGACCGGATGATGAGAAGGTTCATCCAGGCCCAGCTGCAGATGGGAGTGCTCTTGCCTCCCCCCCCCTCTGGTGGGGAGCTCGACCCCATTTTTTGCCCCAATTGCTCCTTCTCCATCCCGCTTCCCGTGTTCTGAGCATTTGGAGCCGAGCCGCGTCTGATCTGGGGGGGGGTGTCTGAGCCGACAGTACTAGTTACTTCGGCTCCGACTGGTCCCTCGAGTTTGTCGGATCCGACCTCTCGGAGCCGTGGGCGGAGCTTCGGATCCGAAGGACTTTGTGTGACCTCGGCTCCGTCCCAGTCGGAGCACACGGGTCCTTCGGATCTGAGGGTCTCAGCCCCGGATCCGGTCCCCGCTTCGGATCCGATTGGGAGCCGACTCTCGGAGCCTATTAAGAGTAGCTCCCCCTCGGCTTTCGCGGTGGTGGAGAGGGCACTGTTGAGTGCATCCAGACCCCCGGTCCTGGCTTCGGCTCCTCCCTGCACACCCTCTCAACTGGTCCGGGCTCCCATCACCCGGCCTTCAGGACAGCCTGCTTCAGCGTCTCTGGGTGTTCCTGCGGAATGTGATATTGCTGGTGAGTCTTCCTCGGACAGCCCCCTCGAAGAGGTCCCTCACAAAGCCAAGTGTAAGAGGGGGCACATGGACTCCCCTGAGTCCCTTACCGAAGATACGGACTTAGATGAAGGGGAAGGCTCCCCAAGGTCACCCCCCGAGGATGTCTCCTTTGGAGACATCATGGAGATGCTCAGGATTAGGGGGGGGTGGTCTGCCCCCAAGGCTTCCTTCGATGAGTCCGTATTCCTAGAGGCATTCGAAGCAGAGCCATCTACCTCTTGGGTGTCCCCTCCCCCCGACCCCCTGGTGGACCTTATTTCCACCAGGGCTTGGAAGGAGCCGGACACTGTAGAGCCAGTCCCCAAGCGCCCGAATAGGATCCTGAGTCCCACTGTTGAAAGAACCCACTGGAGCAGAGGTCCCCCTGTAGATGCCATGTTGGTGGCGGCGGCCACCAAGAGAGCTGGCTCAGGAGAGCTCTGCAGTCCACCCGCTGAGTAAGGACTCTCGAGCGATGGACCGCCTGGGGAAGCGGGTCTTTAGTTCAGCAACCTTCTCCATGAGAGCGCTGAACTATATGGCACACGTCATCCAGATGCAGCGGGATCTAATAAAAGAATACGCTGCATCCCCCCCAAGAGTCCATGTCGGAAGGAGACAAGCATCTGTACTCCTCCCGAATGTCTACTCTACATTCAGTTTCCAACACCTCAATGCGGCTCTTGTCACACGCCACTGAAGGAGCCGCTAGAGCCGGCGGAGCCGGCCTGGTAATCGGGCGTCAGGCCTGGCTCCGACACTGTGACTTCTCGGAACCCTTTAAGGCGTCATTCGTGAATGCCCCCTTTGATGGTTCTGCACTTTTTGGCAAAACCGGTCACGACACTTTAGTCCAGAGTGAGAAAGATGGGAAGACGTTGTCTGCCGTCGGAGTCCGCTTCTCTGCTCCCCAGAGGTCCTTTTCTAAGAACCAAAAGGGTCAGAAGAAGATGTGGTTCTGAAAATCGCATCAGTCCCAGTCTGCTCCAGACAACCAGTCCTCTCGTGGCAAAGGAGGACAGGGAGGATGCCGCCCAAGAGGCAGAGGGGGTCCCAGAAACTTTGGGTCCAGGGAACCATTCTCTGAGAGGCCCACGCAGAACCCCTGAAAGGTTGCCCAGCTGCTCCACTCTGGAGGCAGTCGGGGGGCGTCTTTCGAAGCACCTAGCAATGTGGGAGTCAATAACAACAGATCGCTGGGTGCTTCGCATCATATCCAGAGGTTACCAAATTCCCTTTATTGTAACCCCCAAAATCAAAAGCCTCCCCGACGTACCACCCAATCAGAGGGAGGCAGCTGCTACAGAAATTCAGCAGCTTTTACAAAAAAGAGCCATCCAACCCGTCCCGCCACATAATTTCGGATCGGGGTTTTACTCCAGGTTCTTTCTGGTGCCAAAAAAGACGGGGGACTTGAGACCCATTCTCGATCTCTCTCTCCTGAACTTGGCAATACCCAAAGAAAAGTTCCGAATGGTCACCTAACCCTATTACGGGTGAACGATTGGATGTGCTCGATAGACCTCAAGGATGCGTACTACCACATCCTAGTGGACAGACGCTCCAGGAGGTTCCTCCGCTTCCGGCTGGGAGCCAGTCACTTTCAGTTCAGGGCCCTTCCCTTCGGTCTCACCACAGCCCTCAGGGTGTTCACCAAAGTCTTGGCGGTCATAGCGGCCCACCTGAGGCTTCAGGGAATTCAGGTCTTTCCGTACCTGGACAACTGGCTCCTCATCACCCCAACGAGGCATCTGCTCTGTTCAGGCAGGGATTACTTCCTCGACCTTGCTCCACGTCTGGGGTTAACTATCAACATGGCCAAATCTTCTCTAGTCCCCTCACAGGTGATAGATTTTATAGGGGCGAGATTGGATTCCAGGATAATGCTTGCCTTCTTAACTCCCGATCGGCTTCAGAACCTGAGGTTGCATGTCAAGGCCATTCTCATTCTTCCTGCTCCACCTGTGGAATTGATCCTGAGGGCTCTAGGGTCCATGGCGGCAGCTATTCCTCTACTACCCCTAGCCCGCCTAAATATGGGGGTACTGCAATGGACCCTCCAAGTACAGTGGTCCCTGTCTCGCAACCCCCTGTCCCATCCTATTCCCCTAAGCAGGGCTTGCAGAACATTGCTCATGTGGTGGCTCCGGTCCCCGAGTCTCCACACGGGACGACCATTTTCAATGCCTTCCCCCGTCGCCACAGTGACCACGGATGCCTCTCGCCTGGGGTGGGGGGGACACTATTCAGGCAGAACGGTCCAAGGCACGTGGAACGACACAGAGACCTCTTTGCATATCAATGTCCTAGAGATGAGGGCGGTGCTTTTGACGTTGCAGGCACTTCACAGCCTTCTACCGATTGGGACAATTGCAGTACAAACGGACAACATGTCAGTTGTCTGGTACATCAACAAACAGGAGGGAACCAGGTCTTATCCCCTTTGTCGCGAGGCCATGAGAGTGTGGGAATGGGCAATTTCCACCAACCGCTTTCTTATTGCAACGCACATTCTGGGACGGTCCAACATCCTAGCAGACAGGCTCAGTCGTTCGATTCTGACTCCGTATGAATGGTCTCTCAATCCTCTAGTAGCGAAACAAATATTTGCCCTATGGGGGCAACCCTGTTGCGATCTTTTTGCCTCTCCTTCAAATACCAAATGCAACAGTTACTTCGCTCTAATCCCCCCTCAGGGGGAGTCCCCGAGAGACTCTCTAGTACATGCTTGGCCTCCCGGTCTCCTTTACGCTTATCCTCCTTTGCCCATGATGCTGAAACTCCTACAGAAAGCCAGTCGGCTGGGGAGCAAAATGATCCTCATTGCCCCATTCTGGCCTCACAAACATGGTTCTGCACCTGTGGTCTCACTTAATTCATCCACCATGGATTCTGGATCCACTCCCAGATCTCATTACCCACCCTCTGAGTCTCCCGGCCCCCAACCTGGTCAACCTCAAGCTGACGGCTTGGTTGCTCCAGTTCCACTCCTGATTAGGACTCCCGGAATCTCCTCACCAGTCAAAGCCATCCTAGTAGCAACACATAAACCTTCCACCAGAAGAGTCTACCGAAGCAAGTGGAAACGTTTCTCCATCTGGGCGGAGCACCATCACTTGGATCCTTTCACGGCGCCTCTCACGTCGGTTTTGGAGTTCTTAACTACCCTTTTTCATCAAGGGGCTAGCTGCTCTACAGTCAAGGTACAACTGGCAGCGATTTCGCATTATCATGTAGGGCATGAATCAGGCCCTCTGATGACGTCTAAGCTTTGTAAAGCTTTCCTCAAGGGTACTTTCCTTCTCAGGCCTCCAGTCAGGGAGGTAGTACCCCCATGGGATTTGTCTTTGGTTCTCCAAGCCTTGACTAGCCCCCTTTTCGAGTCGGCGGCCACGGTTGATCTTAAATATCTCTCTTGGAAAATGGCCTTCTTAGTGGCCATTACTTCAGCTAAAAGGGTCTCCGAACTTCAGGCTCTATGTGTTAAGCCGCCGTATTTATCCTTCCATCCAGATAGAGTTTACCCCAGGATCAATCCGTCCTTTCTGCCTAAGGTGTCTTCGGAAGCTAATATTAATCACTCTATTAATCTTCCCGTGTTCTTTCCCCATTACCAGAACAAAGGAGAATATAAACTGCATTCCTTGGATGTGCACAGACAATTACGTTTTTATACTCATTGAACTGCTGGTCATAGGCAATCTGACCAGTTGTTTGTCTCCTTTGCCAAAACAGTTTAGGCAAGTCAATTTCTAAAGTTACACTATCACGGTGGATAGCTAATTGTATCCTCTTAGCGTATCAGAGTTCCGGAAGGCCTGCACCTCAGGGAGTCCGAGCTCATTCTACTAGGGCTGTCGCTGCTTCGGCGGCTTTTAAATCTAGGGTCCCCTTAGATGATATTTGTTCCGCAGCCACTTGGGCCTCATCTTATACCTTTATCAGTCATTACAAACTGGATGTTGTCTCCAGAGGTAGGGCATCCTTTGGCTCTGCAGTGCTCCGGAATGTTCTTCCATAAAGGCCACCCAAGGATTCAGGTAGCTGGGGACTCTGTCCCAAAGGTTGCTGACAAATGAAGTTCCTACTTCAGATTTAGAAGTTATGTACTCACCATAACGTTCCATCTGAGTAGTTATCTTCATTTGTCTGCAACCATCCCCTCCTCCTTCCCCCTGACCTTTAGGATCTGTCTTGGTTTAGCCCCTTCCGGGGCACATTTACATTGCTTTTTCGGGCAAACTTGATCTGAGGTCAGTTAGGGTTGGCAGGGGATTATGGGTAAAGGGAGGAGCTAGGAGCTCGGATCTATGCTGTGGTAAAAGTTGCCAGCTTGGATCCGAGATCGGATCTGTATCCCAAAGGTTGCAGACAAATGAAGATACCTACTCAGATGGAACGTTATGGTGAGTACATAACTTCTAATTTATTGCATGCAGATGAACAGGTGGGAAAACATGCTCTGCAATGTGGTTTTGATTCTTTGGAGGCCTCTTGTTCATAGGTTCATACTAGGCTATCTGCCCTAGGGCATTTATAAGCCTAGCCAGAGTGTGTTTGGCTTTCGCCACCCATTTTAAATTAATTTTGCTATGCCTTTTTTTGAGGTTAGTATACTGTGCCTCTGTCTAACAGTGACACAGAAGTGATAGCCGGGGTAAACCTACGACCTCCCATCCACTCATCAAGATTCCTCTTGAAGAGAGTCAATGTGGGACTCTGCCTAACCTGCACTGGGATTTTATTTCAGAGTGAAAGGAGCCTCTGGGTTATGAATCTGTCCCTCCAGCATGTCCTATTTATTTCAGTGCTGAGGTTCAAGTCTCTCGAGCGCGTAGCTCGATGGGATTTGGATTTTCTGAGGTGCAGCATGTCCATTAATTCCGGGTTGGACATGGCTTTATACGTCAGGCACAGATCGCCTCTGAGCAGGCGGTATGCCACTGAGTAGAGCTGGAGTTTCTTTAACCGGGCAGCATATGGCATCTGTTTGAGCCCTTTGATCCTCTTGGTGAGGTACTTTTGGGGTCTTTCCAGTTGCTGCAGGTGTCTGGTAGGGTACATCCCAAAAGGGCATTGTACTCAATTATGGGCCTGATGAGGGATGAGTAAAGAGGCGATGACCTCCCTGATCTAGATGTGAATCCCTTCATGATTAGGTGGGCTATATAAAATGTTTTTCTAACCACTTTGGCCACGTGGTTGTCAAATGAGAGATTGCTATCAACTTGGGTCCCCAGGTCCCTAATGACATCTTCTGTACTTAATGGATTACCACCTATGTGGTAATTTGTGGGCACTTTGTTTTGCCAAAGGGATGACTATACACTTTTGGCGTTTAGCTTGAGGCCATGGCTCTGGCACCAGTTGTCTGTTTCTATGAGGCCCTTTTGGAGGATGCTTGTGTCGGCTGGAGAGTTGATTATGGCACCCAGTTTGCAGTCATCTGCGAACTTGGTCAGCCACAGTCCTTCCGTGTTGGCCTGTACCGAGAAATATATACCGAACAAGAGAGGTCCCAGTACTGAGCCTTGTGGGACGCCACTTGTAACTGGTTTGGAGTCTGACATGGCTCCAGCAATTCTAACCATGTGGGTTCTGTCCTTGAGCCAGTTTGCAACCCATCTAGTGACATAGGGGTTTATATTTAAGCTGGTGAGCTTATCTATAATGCCCGAGTGGGGTATTGTATCAAGGCTTTTATGAGGTCCAGGTAGGCTGTGTGGACCACCTTCCCTGCCAATGGCCTTGGTGACTGTTTCAAAGAAATCGACCAGGTTTAAGAGGCAGGATCTACCCTTAACAAAGCCAAACTGGGTAGGATCCAGTGTCTGTAGGTCCCCAATATCTTTATTTATGAGGTCCATGGTGATCCTTTCCATAGCTTTGCAGACCAAGCTAGTCAGGCTTATGGGGTGATAGTTTCCAGGATCCGTTGAGGCACCACCTTTGTGGAGAGGGACCACTGTTGCTGTACGCCACTCTTTGGGTACATATCCTGTAGTAAGGCTAAGATTGAACAGTAGTTTTATGTTTGGGTTTAGCTCTTCTTGGAGTTCATGTAGGACGCAGCCTGGGACACCATCTGGTCCCATTGATGCTGTGCTTTTTGCTTTGGAGAGGGCGGCTCTTACCTGAACATCTGAGATGTCAGGGGGGAAGCACTCTGTTGGGATAGATATTTGCCCTTTGGTGGGGAGGGGGGGAGAAGTTTGCACTGAACCTGTCAGCTAGGATGTTGGCAATGTCTGTGGGCTCGGTGTATTTTTTGTCATTTTGGACTAATTCTGAGCATATCTGGGAATTCCCACCCAGGTTCCTAACATAACTAAAGAAAGCCTTGTGATTATCCTTAGTGTCCTGTGCAATTTTTCTCTCGAAGCTGGCCTTAGACGATTTTATGAGTGCCGTAGTTTTTGCTAATACTGATCAGAGATGCCTTCCCTTTTGGGATTTTGCTCTATCATGTAGTAGCTTCCTCCTTCTATTGTATAGTTTGTTTATGGCTGGGGTCCACCAGACAGGACGCCTGCCTTTGGAGGATTGGGGTCTTGGTTTTATTTGGGATTGCATGATCCATGCATTCCTGAAGGTGTTCATAGAATGCGTTTATAAAGGATTCTGTGGTCTGGGCAGATTTTCCACAGGCCCAGGGGCTTTGAAGGATTTCACCGGTTTTGAGGCATGTGAAATTTGCTTTAGAGAAGTTTTTCACTGTGGTTTTCTGGGCAGGGGTGGGGTCGGGATGTGAATATCCAGTGAGATTAGTTTATGGTCTGATCTTACCAGTGAGGGATACACTTCTGGTCTGGAGCATAGTGTCCCCATGTTGGTGATGATCAGGTCCAGTATGTTTTCCCTCTTGTGGGAGTGGTAACAAGTTGTTCCATAGCATTTGAGTTTATAAATTCTAGGAACCTTTGGGCTAGGGTGTTGGAGCTAGAGTAATGCTCCCAGTCTATGTTTGGGTAGTTGAAGCCCAATATAATGGTGTTTGGAGAGACCTTCATATTTTCCAGTATTCTCAGGAAGGCCAAGTGGGGTTCCTGTGTTTGGGAGGGTGGTCTGTAGCAGGCTATAAACTGGAAGGCAGTTTTACCCACAGTTAGTTGCACATGGATAGTCTCTGATGCTTGCTGTGCCACCAACCTGGAGGTGTGGGTATCTTTGGCGAATATTGATACTCCCCTCCTTTTGTGGTTCAGTCCAAGTTTTGGGGCGAAAAGCATGGTATGAGGTATAACCTGGTAGTGCTGGGGTGCTCTCGGAGCCTTGAACCAGGTTTCTGTTACTGCACAGATATCGATGTTCTCCATGCTAAGGAAAGTTTTGAGTGCGTGCATCTTGAGGTTTAGACTTCTGGCGTTGAGTAGCATTACTCTTAGTTTCTTATCCCTTGTGATACCTATGGAGGTGGGTTTGTCTTTTGAGCCTTGCCTAAAAATGCACTATGGGGAAGCAAGAGCCTTTGCCAATATCCGAAAGCCCAGGGGTGACAGGTGCAAGCCGTCCTAGCGAAGCATCGTGGCTTGTCGAGCATGTCATCCCAGGCTGACAGGCATTGGATCCCCTTTGAATGACACCAACACTTAAGCCAATTGTTGAAATTGATCATCTTGTCTTCATATTGTGGCATCATTCTTGGTGAGGGTAAGATGCTACTCAAGGTCAGGGTCATACCGGCCTGGGCTACATGCTCAGAGAGCTCCTCTATGTCTCTTTTCATGTAGTCCAGGGAGGTATGTCTCAGGTCATTCACACCAGCTTGGACAATGACTGAGTCATATTTGTACTTGCCTTGGAGTGACCTGAGTGCTTGTGTTATGTGGCGGATCCTGGCGCCCGACAGGCAGCTCACCGTGAACTTCTCCTTGTTCAGCCTGGTGAGCGGGACGTCAGTATGCCTGACGATAGAGTCACCTATTACAAGTGTATCAGGTGTGTTGTTTAGCCTTAAGGGCTGTGACTGTTCGGCACACTGGCTTTGTGAGCTATGTGTTGCACGTGTTTTGTTTTGGGGTAGCGGTTGCTTGGATGTCTGCTTTGGAGGCCTCTGCTGCTTAGGCAGATTTTTATTTAGAGCCTCCGAGTATGTTTTTGTGTGTTTATGTGTTTGGTTTGTTGTCGTGGTAGGTCTATGTGAGACTGGAATTGTAGTGAGTGTGGTTTCCTTCTCCTCCTGACTGGTTACGCCAGTACTGAGTTGAGAGAGCTTAGCCTCCAGTTTGGCTATATGGTTGCATCTCTCACATGTGTTGGAATTTGTTGGGAGGAGGAGAGGGTTGTCTGTGTACATGAGGCAGTTGTAACATTGCCTCAAGATTCCCAGATTCACCAGCTGGACCGGAGAGGAGATTGACAACTGACCTTTGGACATGCTAGAATAGTATTGGGAATTCCTTTATAATTGAAAAAGGGCCAATGGGGAACGAGGTACTTGAGGGAGTTTGTGAGGGTGTAGTGCTTTTAATTTTTAGAGCTGACTTATATAATTGCTTTAGTGAGCAAGTGCCAGGTAACTTAAATGCAATGTGTTACAGGTAACTTAAATGCAAAAACGACAAACAGTAACTTTCTTTCAAGTGAAACAAGGAAATAAGTACAGTAAGCAATGCAGATATCACTAGGGATCCACAGAAGTGCTAAAAGGCCGCGTTTTAGGTGGAATTAGCGTTCGGAAATAAACAAACAGCAAGCATACAAATAAAGCTAGATTCAGCAGGCCTGGATCTAGTGTATGCTACAGCAAACAAGGTGTACCAATTTCAGTAAGAAACAGTTAGAATATGCAGGCACTATAAGCCTCTAACCAGAAATTCCCTGCTCAGAAGGGCAGAGTCCAGCCTCTCCTCCCACAAGAGTGCAGACCGCAATCCTTCTTAACGTAAAATAACTGGCCTGAAGCCCAAGTGCTTAAACCAGAACTAATACACTTTTAGAATAACAGACACTGAGCTCTCAATCAGCAGTTCCCAACTTAGAAGGATGTAAGCTACCTGTCCTGCCACCACAGTGCAGGCCACAAACCTTCCTAATGTAAAACAACTGGTCTGAAGCCCAAGTGCTTAATCCAAAAGACTTAGAAATGATAGCTACACTTTAATCAAGTTACTACCAGCAGTAATAAATACAACTGAATACTTTAAAGAATGCCTGGATTAGTGCTCAAGTTATACAAACAAAGCTAGATTCAGCAGGCCTGGATCTAGTGTGTGCTACAGCAAACGAGGTGTACCAATTTCAGTAAGAAGCAGTTCAAATATGCAGGCACTATAAGCTTTAACCAGAAATTCCCAGCTCAGAAGGACAGAGTCCAGCCTCTCCTCCCACAAGAGTGCAGAACACGAACCCTCTTAATGTAAAATAACTGGCCTCAAGCCCAAGTGCTTAAACCAGAATTAATACACTTTTAGAATAACAGACACTGAGCCCTCAGTCAGCAGTTCCCAACTTAGAAGGATGTAAGCTACCTGTTCTGCCACTACAGTGCAGACCACAAACCTTCCTAATGTAAAACTGGTCTGAAGCCCAGGTGCTTAAACTAAAAGGCTTACAATGAGTTACACCAAGCAGTAATAAATACAACTGAGTACTTTTAAGATGACGCAATGTAGAGCCGCAGTTACAGGTTCTGTGATTCGAAGACATGCTCGGTTAAAAGAACAGAGTTTACCTGATCATGTTAAGGCAAAGTTACTGGATGCTCCTTTACAGCATGATACCTTGTTTGGTGTTAAGGCAGAAGAGGTGTTAAAGAAAATGGAGGATAAAGCTAAATCTATGCAAACAGTCAAGGATTTCTTACAGATACAGCCACCTCGGTTTAGCAGAAATTGGCCAACAAAGAATTGGTCCTTTCCAGTGTCAGACAGGCCACAGAGAGGCAGATACAGATGCCCAAGAGGCAGATCTCAACCCCAAGGCTCAAACAGACAACGACAGTGGGGCACCTCAACCCCAAAAGGAGGTGAGGACAAGTCTCTACCTTACAGGAAACAGTCACAATGACTTTCCCCTCCGTACACTGAGCACATCCCTTTTGGAAGCCCCCTTAAGGGGAAAACTAGCATTTTTTTCCCAAAACTGGCAAACAATCACCCAAGACAAATGGGTATTGAATATTGTGTCTCAAGGTTACAGGTTCCACTTTCATACTTTACCAAAGCTAAAAGAAATGCCAGACCTGCCACAAAATCAATGGGCAGAGGCACAAAAACAAATTTCAGCCCTCATGGACATGAGAGCTATTCAAAAAGTACCACAACAGGAACAAGGACAAGGATTTTATTCAAGACTCTTCCTGGTCCCCAGAAAGGACAAGGCCTGGAGGCCCCATACTAGACCTTTCAATTCTGAATACTTACCTGGATATTCCGAAATTCAAAATGTTGACATTACAGCAGCTTCTACCCATGCTGGGCAAGAAGGCTTGGCTTATTACTTTGGTCCTCAAAGAGGCATACCTGCATGTCCCTATCAGACAAAATTGCAGAAGATACCTCAGATTCAAAGCTGGTACAATGCACTACCAATTCTCTGCACTGCCCTTTGGCTTATCTACTCCGCCCAGGGTCTTCACAAAGTGCCTGGCACCAGTAATTGCATTTTGCAGACAAAAAGGGATTCAAATATATCCATATCTGGACGACTGCCTCATTCAAGCAGAGACAAAGGACATTCTTCTACAGCATCTGGCATTTGTAAAAAGGTTGATAATTTCTCTAGGGTACACAGTAAACGAAAAGAAGTCAAAACTAGTGGCCTCGCAACAGATTATATTCCTGGGTGCCAGCTTAAATACAATGGCCCTGATGGCTTACCTCACGCCAGGCAAACAAGTTCAACTAACTCAGTATTTTCAGTTGCTGGCAAGAAAGTCCCATCTCCCTGCAAGAAAAATTCTGCAGGCCCTGGGATTCATGGCATCTTGCATTCTACTAATATCATATGCCAGACTGCATATGAGGAAATTACAATGGTACCTGAAAAGTGTTTGGACTCAACACTCTCACAGTTTAGAAGCAGTAATACCAATGATTCCCTGCCTACAACAGGAGTTTCTATGGTGGGCACAGGCATGTCACCTAAACAAGGGTCAGCCTTTTACCCAACCCACAGCCAGGCAAACTCTAACAACAGATGCTTCGGATTATGCCTGGGGGAGCACACATGGCAGGAAAATGCATTCAGGGCAAGTGGACCACAGACCAGATGCATCTTCACATCAATCAAAAAGAGATGTTGGCTGTTCAAAATGCCCTAACAGCTTTCAAGGACCTTCTACATCCAAGACAGTTACTACTAAAGACGGACAACACCACAGTAATGTGGTACATAAACAAGCAAGGGGGCACTCATTCTTTTACCCTATGCAGGCAAGCTATGACCTTGTGGAACACAGCTCTAACGTATCAAGTTCACCTGCAAGCACAATTCCTGCCAGGAAAGAAAAATACTCTGGCAGACGACCTAAGCAGAAATATCATGGACCCTCACGAATGGAAATTGAATCCACAAATCTTCAGCATGGTAACGCAAAAGTGGGGATGCCCAGACATAGATCTTTTTGCCTCCCCACTGAATTGCCAACTACAAAAATTCTGCACAAGGACTTATCACAAACAACCATGGAAAATGGATGCTCTTCTGTTCAGCTGGAGAAACCTAAAAGTTTATGCCTGCCTGCCACTGTCTCTCCTTTCAAAAGTACTCCTAAAAGCCAGACAAGAAAAACCAGAGATGATCCTGATTGCTCCAGACTGGCCACGCCAGCACTGGTACCCTATCTTAAGGAACCTGGCTCAAGGCCCACCATGGATTTTGCCTCAAATTCCACACCTTCTGACTCAACAAAACAGTCAGATCCTGCACGGTCAGCTCAAAACCCTAAACCTGGCTGCATGGCAGATACATAAGTCAAACGGACAACACCTCTCTCTAAAGCTGTTATGGATGTCGTTTTGGAGGCCAGGAGACCAAGCACCAGGAAAGCTTACTCAGAAAAATGGAAGAGATTCTGCGCCTGGAACCAGGCTCAAAGCCTTGACCCCCTTGTTCCAAACATTCCTCAGATTTTGCAATACTTAACTGAGATGCTGGACAGAGGCCTATCCTTCTCATCAATTAAGATCCATGCCTCTGCCATTTCAGCACATTACAACACGGATCCTCCTCTATTCTCTCATCCCTTGCTAAAGCAGTACCTCAGAGGGGCTAAAAACATAAGACCGCCCCGGAGAGCACCAACACCAACTTGGGACCTCAATTTCGTTTTGGAAAAACTGACCCTACCACCTTTTGAACCAGCCAATACAGACAATATAAAATTTTTATCATGGAAAACAGCCCTACTCCTGGCAGTAACATCAGCACAAAGAGTCTCAGAGCTACAGGCATTAATGGCAGTGGAACCTTTTATAGTTTTTCATCAGGACAGGGTATCTTTTAAGGACAAACCCTACCTTTATGCCAAAGGTGGTATCTAGTGTGGCTCTTAACCAAACCATCCATTTGCCAACTTTTTATCTAAACCCCCAGAATAAAGGGGAGAAACTTCTGCATTCTTTGGACATACACAGGCAGTTACGCTTCTACTTGGACAAAACAAAGGCTTTCAGGAAAACTGAGCAACTGTTTGTAGCATATGCTGCAGGATCACAGGGCAAGTCTATCTCAAAGCAGAATATATCCAAATAGATAGGACACTGTATTCGATACTGCTACACACCACATGAATATTCAGTCCCAAATAACATTAGGCCACATTCCACCAGGGCAACAGCCACTTCAACAGCCTTTCTCAGAGGAGTACCTGCCAAGGAAATTTTGGAGGCTGCAACTTGGAGTTCAGTGCACACCTTTACCAAATATTACCATCTGCCTCTTTACTCTAAATCCAGAGCAGGATTTGCCACTGCAGTTCTGCAGGGCCTCATAGCCAATCCTAACTCTTTATAGACCAGCCACCCAACCTCAGCTTTAGGATTCTACCCTAGTGTAATGACTGCAGCAGTGTAACACGATGAACATAGTACAGTTTTGTACCTACCATAAATGTAGATGTTTGAGTGTTCACACTGCTGCAGTCCAGGTTACCCGCCCTCCATCCCCTCTGAACTAGCTAGACTTATCTATACCTTTCTATCCTATACAACCCTTGGGGTGTATTTGCTGGTAACTGAAGGTATTGTTTTTATTGTATATTTTTGATTAGCAATATGTATTGCCTACCTATTTGGGGGCACCTGACATCTGGGGCAAGAAAAACCTGAAGAAAATGGCGTCGGATGCATCTTGTATACCCCTGGCGCACTGACGTCAGGGAAGAAGTGACAGCAACCGACGCCGGACCAAGACTTTGGAATTTGGGACGACTGCGGGGACCGCCTGATGGCAGGATAACCCAAGTGTAATGACTGCAGCAGTGTGAACACTCGAACATCTACATTTATGGTAGGTACAAAACTGTGATTTACTTTACGGACTAACCCTTTTTTTTTTTTTTTTTTTTTTTTTAAACCTAAAGTGGCTTCTGAAAAGAATGTTGACCAATCTTTGCACTTACCAGTCGTCTCTCCAAATTTTCAAGTAAAGTAAAGTAAATTACATGCTGCATCTCCTTGATGTACACAGACAGTTACATTTTTATATTTACAGAACAAAACAAATTAGAAAGTCAGAGCAACTCTTGTCTTTTTTTTTTCACCAAAAAACTGAGTTGTCCATTCTCTAAAGTCACTCTTGCCAAATGGGTTACAGACTGTATTTCTTGGATTTATTCTCAAAAAGGCATGACCCTACCTAAACCTCCCAAGGCTCATTCAGCCAGATCCATGACTGCTTCATCTGCCTTTTGGTCAAGAACATCTATTGATGATGTTTGTACTGCAGCTACATGGTCCAATGCTCATACCTTTTTTTGCTCATTACAAGTTAGATATTATTTCTAGAAACAAAGCCACCTTTGGTTTGGTGGTACTCAGGAATATCCTTCAATAATAGCCACCCAAGATCAGTGTAGGTGGGGACTCTGTCCCATACCAAAAGGACAACATCAGATTTAAAAGTTATATATTCACCATAACTAGGCATCTGTGTTGTCAATTTTCATTCTTCCTCAACTTCCCTCCCACCCATCCCCCATCCTTTTTTTTCTAGAGAGACCTTTTGGACTATGTTTATAACAGTAACAGTAAACGTTATTGTCATTCTGACTGCACACAAAAAAAATGCACAGTTGAATGAAATTATGTTTCTCCAAGCTCATATACATGTAAACAAGCACATATACAACATGAACACATATAAATGCACAAAAACACAACAGCAGCACAAGTCCAAGCCAACCAAAGGTATAGAAAGTTTCATCAACCATGTACGGTTCATTCATGGTCACACTGACTGCATCCGACTGCTCCCTTCACACTGTCACTAGCTCCATTTCAACATTGACAAACATTCAAAAGTCTCAATCAGGCTCCTTCCAACCACCAGAATCTGAAACTCCATATTTTAACAGTCTGACATAGTCTGGTCTTCCGCTACCTGCATCCATCACCAGAAGGCCCAAACAGCCTCAACCAATACAACAATCTCACCACGATCTCCCACACACTCCTCCATCCACGCTGCCATTGTCCTATCCTCAGAACCAGTCCGATCCCACTGACCAACAATATCCAGTCCGATTCACTCAGCAGACAAAAGCCAACCGTATCCAGCCACCTGAACAGCCGCAACCAGCACAACCTCCAAACGCAAACAATCTGACAATCCAACAGACCACAGCTGCAGACAAACCGCACACCCGATGACTTCAGAACAGACTCCCCAGACAGACAAAATTGCAACAAAATCCACAATTTTAACACAAAAACACAAAACACACATTGGGAGCCGGAGAGGCCGCTGCCACACGAGGCGCCGCCATCTTGGGCGATCCTTTACAGATCTGTACAGATTCTGTATGGAACCTGTAGTTCCGGGTTTGAGCCCTTACTTTCTCTGTCAGTTATACCTGTCTCTGTTTAACTATAGGGTTATATGGCAACAAGCTCTAGCTGAGGTAATGGGAATGGAATAGTGAATTATAGGGAGAGGAAGGAGCTGGAGAGATTGATCCGAAGTCTAGAATATATGTTCAAGTCAGATCTGAGGACAGGATCTGAACCCCATACATTGAGGAAGAATGAAAATGGACAGCACAAATGCCTAGTTATGATGAGTACAGTATATAACTTTTATTTACTATATAGTCTAAAAAGCCGGCAAACAAGATCTGAAAAATGGTAGGGGACTAGAGCATTATAGGTGAGGAAGGAGCTCGAGAGTTTGTGTTCCATGAGCCAGAAAAAGCTTCTGCGTTTCATCCGTGGGTCAGATCTGAACCCATTTGTTCAAGAATGAAAATGGACATCACAGTCGGAATGTTACGGTGAGTGTATAACGTTTTATTCTGTTAACTTGAGTCATTGGCAGAATAAGAGAATGCGAATTAATATACATTTTCTGAAATAAAAAAAAAAAGTCTATAATTCTATTTATCGTCATTGTTTATTACGTCTAATTCATCACCTTTTCACTAAAAGTCCCCAGTTTTAAAGGGATTAAGGGAGACGGAGCTAAAAACTGAGTCAAAGTCAGGGGTGTCCTTGAGGTGACAGGAATGGACTTCATATCTTCCAGAAAATGCATGTTAACATAAATCCTGTCATTACAACTTTGTAATTTTATAGGAGGAAAATTTTAAATCTCCCCTTTTTTGAGCCTTTGTCTCCCATTATTTTAAGCTGTATCCAGATTTCTTGAGCTAAGAGGTTGAGAGGTATGCATATCTCGCTTAATTTCAAATGAGTTACATCCACTCACTCTCTGTCTCATGCAGACACACTCTTCTGCTTTCCTGCATGCAAGCACCTATATAGTTACAAGTGCAGACAGAAACATAGACTGACTGTACATACATGTATTCTTTTTTTTAATGATCCATTTGTTTTAATTTTACACTCGGTAAACCGCAAAAGCACTGCTTGGCAAGTGTAAAATAATGGCGGCTGTTACCTTGGTTACAGTCCGAGCTCCACAGCAGTTTAATGTACTGCCGTGAAGTGTCTGACTCGTATGTTAGCGGGCATTACCCGTACATTAACACCCTGCTGGAGAACGTTTGTTCTCCACACAGAGTGGTGATGTATAAGTCACCCATTCTCTAAGCTGTAGTAATTTACACAAAGGCTACTATTGAGAATGGTAAATATAGTACAGCTGTGCAAATTGCTCTTATCGTAACAGTAGATGTTTGAATTTCTTACTGCTGCAGTAGCTGCACCCTCCCTCCATCCCCATTTTTTCTGTGTAGTTACTTTTCGAGATAAAAGTTGTGATCAAACTTTTTGGGGGTTCCGTGACAAGTACAGTATCCCCTGTTTGAGGGTCCTGAAAAAAATGCAGTCAGGTTGCTGTTTTTCTTTCTCTGAATCTTGAGAAGACACAGCAGTGTTGAGGAGAGCCAGACTTTTGAAGACCGTTGTTATGTCCTGGGCAGGGTATAACCCAAGTATCTATAGTCTACTGCAGTACTGAGGAATTTGAAGATCTTTTGTTATGGTATGTGCAGTTTACACAACTGTATTTGTTTCTTTTGTTTTTCCATCCTTTTGTTATTTTAATACATTTTACTTTATCGTTAACTTATTTTAAACATGTCTGAGTGCATTTGACTTATTTTTCCTCTAAATTATTGCAAGCAGTCTCCTGTACCAAAGCTGAAATTTGCACTGCTTTTTCCTGAACAGCTGCAGACTTCTTCTCAGCCACACTTTTCCTATTTTCTGGTTGATTTTCTCTTACTTTCTCCAAATTTCTTCTTTGAGGACATACAGGCAATGCAATTACAAATCAGTATCCAAATTCTACTTGGATTAATAGCGTTTACTGGCTTTGTTTTCCACCGTTTTCAGTTTTCGCCGTGCACAATACCTCTAATCAAACTGTTGCGTATGTAGCCATCCTGTTGGTCTTTACGATAATGTTATTGATATAACAGTAGATCATATTTGATTAAGGAGAAAATATTTTTTTCTGGTATATTTTGAAAGAAAGCCAATATCATTTGAGAAGAAACACTGGAGATTACTGAATGCTGGTAAAAAGATGGGTGGACACATGAAAAAAGAATATAGAATGTGTTTGAAAAAAATGTGCTGCCAGTGTACACTTACATGGCAGATGTCTGTATATTTCCACTGAATATAGGAAGTCTGCTTTTATGATTGTTTTTAGAGCAGCAACCTATTAAACAAAACTTTCTATTAGGATATGAAGCATGAGTGTATGATCTTTTTATTCAGTTGCGTTGTTTGGTATGTGAAAACATTTTGAAGAAAGAGACCATTAATTGTTATAATGGATGCGCAGTAGGAGAAGGGTAGAAGTAGGAAGGCCTGTAAAACTAACTCTAATGCTAGCATATAAATGATGGAGACAGATTCTAGCAAGGCAGTATCTGCTGAACTTGCATGTCCGGTTACTTAAAATGAACTGAAAAATAATACCAATGAAATTAGGAGGGATTATTTTACTTTTTTGTAATATCTAAGTATTGGTAAGGAAGGTATACAGGTCCGAATGAGTTAAACTTAATCAGTGAAAGGTTGCTGGTTTGTAATCCAGCTCTCATGTAGAAAAATAAAGCCTTAATTGTGGCCCAGGCAGCCTTTATGACTTAATGGGTCAGGTGACTGACTAGCCTGGCTAGGAGGTTAAAGATGGCTGCAAATGGCACCATTCCCCCTGGTTGGAGGAATGAATGCAAACGTTGTGGTTTGGGATTAAATGTTAGGCTTACCATGCCGCTGATACATGGTAGGCTTCAAAGTAGATGTATGGCAGCATGCACTCCCTTGTGGAAGGCACTTTGAGCCCCTAGTGATGCAGTTCAGTTTTTCTCCCACCCACAGGTGAGGTTAAGGCCAATATAAAACGTCATAGTAAAGGTGTCAGCAAGTAACCAAGCAACTGTCTTGAATGCCTGATTGACTGTTTCCCCATGATGGCTTTTGCCTCCAGTTTTAAGGTGATTCTCAACTACAGAGGAAGGAATGGGCTGAAGTCTGGCCGGGAGGTGACTTGATGGTCAGCATGCACAAGTACGAAAGCAATCAAGAAAAAAATAAGTTACTGGTTTAGATATGAAATACATTCTTGCTTTTCAGTTCTGGATGATAGCAGTCAAAGGTAGTGTGAAATGTAAGCAGCAAAATGAACGATCTACATAACACAAAGTACAACGGCACAGTAAAACATTGCAACAGTTATTATTCTTTTAAACTTTGGGGATGAAATGTGAGCTATGGAATGTAGGTGTTCATACCTTTAAAGTTGAGTAAATGTTAGCATGTAGGAACTATAATTTCTCTAGTAATAAAAAGTATTACCTTTTTTTCTACAGAAGAAACTTCTAGTGAAAACCTTGTGTGGAGGACAGCACCAGTTTTAAAGAAGTTGTAAAAGAAAGAAAAAAAAAGATTTGTAATGTTGAAAACTGAGGACTTTGGAGAAACCTTGCATTGTTACAAATTAAAGAAGAGGTAGGATCTTGAATGTGTAGGTAGGGATAATTTTTAAATACTTTTTTTAGTGTTTTGATTGCATTTAATCACAAATATCCCTTTTTTTCTTTGGTATATGCTATGAGATCTTTAACTTCATAGATGTCCATGTTGACAAACTTGTCTAAGTGTAAACTGTAGTTCTTGTATAAACTGAAATAAGTAGAATTTATAGTAAGTAACCTGTCCCCAAGGCCTAGCTCTTCAATCTGCTGCTAATAAATTTAAGTGTCATAATGTCACTGTATGAATGGCATCCATTAAAATGATTTTCTGTTTGGAAAAGTCTCCTTTATATAGTACAGTGTTGTATTTGTTCTTTTACTATTGCTTTATGCATTTATTCCTTTTGGTTACACTTTGATATGATGAGCAGTAGTGTCCAAACCAACCAACTAGCTAGTAGCTTCTGCAATTGTCAATTTCTTTAGTTTGACTGGTATTTGTTGTCCGCCCTTGTAACACTTTAAGAAGAAAGTTTTATGTTACATTTTATATTGTCTGATTTCTTCCCTGCTGATCAAACATTAGATCAGTGTTACTTTTTTTTTCCATTTGTGTTTAACTCGGTTTTGCAGGTATGCATTGTTAATAAGTCATTATATCATGTTTACCTTCTCGGTTGTGTCAGGTGCAGCATAATAAAATTTTAAGTCATACTCATTTTTGGGTGGCACAGTTGTACACGGATTTGCATTGCTAGCTAGCAGGAATCGTTTTTGGAGGATTATCTCTGACTGGAATGCCTTCTTTGTTGAGCCTGCATGGATTTTTGACAGGTTTCCTGTTACGTGCCGTTTCGAGTGACATGTAATAGGTGAACTAAAGTCCTTAATTTCCCATAATTTTTTGTGTGTGTGTGTGTGTGTGTGTGTGTGTGTGTGTGTGTGTGTGTGTGTGTCTGTGTGTGTGTGTGTGTGTGTACATGCACGTGTGCATTCTGTGATGTTCTAATGTTTCATTCATGATCATTTTCTTGCATTATCTGAGTTAACTGGTGTAGGCTTTGCCCTCTCTCATGAAACTGAATAGAATAAAACACATTTGGGAATGACAAAAACATTGTGACCATTTAACATCTGTTGAGTAAGATAGTCCAATAAATTAATTCTCTTTTTCCCTAACAAATATTTTATTGCAATGTCTATTTCAGAGGCATTTTTGTCTATCGTTCATTCAGACAAAATTCATGTCTTGTGTGTGTGTGTGTGTGTGTGTGTGTGTGTGTGTGTGTGTGTGTGTGTGTGTGTGTGTGTGTGTGTGTGTGTGTGTGTGTGTGTGTGTGTACTTCCATAAAATACGAAAGGAAAATTAAAAAAAAAAAAAAATTCATAGAGTTACATACAGCTTTTTATTATTATTTGTGTAGACTGATAAATCCTTAAGACGTGTGGCTCTTTCCTCCTGTGCTGGTTGTAGACTGTTCTCTCTCTACATTTTGTGATGTTCATCGTGTTTCACTGTTGCAGTCATTACTCTTGGGTTATCCTGCTGGTAGGCTACCCGCAGTCGGCCAGAATTCCAAAGTCTAGGTCCGGCGTCGGTTGCTGTTGCCTCTTCCCTGACATCAGTGCGCCAGGGGTATAAAAGATGCAGCCAACACCATTTTCTTCAGTCTTTCTTGCCGCGCGGTGCCTGAAGCAAAAGCAGTTCGCAACTGCCGGTCGGCCGACTCCTGAGATTTTCATATCTGAATTTCAGAACCAAAGTCTTCATTAAAGCTAAGTACCCCGTTGGGGAAACTTTTTTTTTTTTTGCTCCAGACCGATGTCAGAAAAAGTTAACAATTGTATTTCTTGTGGGAAGCAAATACCTCATAAGGATTTTCACTCTTATTGTATTCCTTGCCTAGGCCCTGATTACAACGTTGCTAGCTGTCGGTTTTGTGCTAGAGTCAACCAACGCACTATCAAGCGTCGGTTTGATTTTGCATTTCATGACTTTGGCCGAAGATTTAATTATATAATGCCTGCGGAACAGCCGACAACCGGAGTTTACAAAAACAGCAAGGACAAGGATAGACATCCGAGGTCCAAAACTGATGACGAAGCCTCTTCTAGACCAGTCGCCGGTTCTCAGTGAGGCGCTTTCGCAGCCCCTGGCGCTCGCTACCTCAGAGCCACAGGCCGCTATCGACTCCCACGTAGAGCCGACTGGGCCTCTGGAAACTCAAGGTATTGGACACTCGGAAATGATTCCCTCAGATGGGTCCGGAGCCGCTGAGCAGGCATCGGCTTCTGAGGGTGTCTTCAGACCTACACAACTATATGTTAAACCATCTTCAGCTTCAAAGACAAAGACTAAAGCAGCTCTAAGGACAAAGAAACAAGTACAGCATTCTCCTATTCAGACTTCCATGCCTAAAAAGCAGATGCTCAAAATGGCTGAAGACCTAATTACTTTGATCAGGGGCTCCCATCCCCCTCCTGATAAGAGGCCTAGGCAAGAGACAGAGTATGATTCTTTTGATCAGGTATCTATTTCCTCTGATTCCTCTTCTGAACAGGATTACTCCATGCTTTCCTATGAGGATTCTGATGCTGAAGAATCCATTCCTTCAGCCTCTCCTCCTGAGGACTATTCTTTTGGGGAAACACTGCATACTATGAGGGAGCATTTCCACTGGGAGAGCCAAGATTGTTCTGAGTCTAAGAAAAGGCTCAGAAACTTCCTGCTTCTTTCTCAGCACATACCCCTTGCTATTCCACCTGTTCTAAACATTGTAGATGATGTATTTTCAGAGTCCGGACTGTCCCCTGACTCTTTACCCCCTGCACCTGCTAAGCCAGACAGATACTACAGAGTCCCGGATTCTCATAAATTCCTATATAAAAAACCTGCTGCTGACCCAGAAACTATATCTCAGGGTCCCAAGGGGGTTAAAGCTTCCACTGCAAAAAAACCCTGTCCCCTCTGATAGGGATTCTAGGGCTCTAGACAGATGGAGATAAAAGTTTACACTTCTGCCACCCTGGCTGTAAGGGCTTTAAATTGTCAATTTCATATGCTTAAATATCAGCAATATTTAATGTCGCTACTTAAACAGAAAATGTTGACAAATACTGAATGTTCAGAGAACAAGGAATTGCCGGATTTATTGCATGCAACTGAACAAGTGGGAAAGCATACTTTGCAATGTGGTTATGATTCACTGGAGGCCTCTTGCAGGGCGGCTGTTACAGGTTCTGTTATTAGAAGGCATGCTTGGTTAAAGGAACAAATCTGCCTGATCATTTTAAAGCAAAATTATTAGATGCACCATTGCAGCATGATACTTTGTTTGGTACTAAAGCAGAAGAGGTGTTGGAAAAAAAATGGAGGATAAAGCAAAATCCATGCAGACAGTCAAGGATTTCTTACAGGTACAGCCACCCAGGTTTAGCAGGAACTGGCCTTCTAAAAATTGGTCCTTTCCAGTCTCAGACGGACCACATAGAGGCAGATACAGGCGTCCCAGAGGCAGATCTCAACCCCAAGGCTCATACAGGCCTAAACAATGGGGTGCTCCTACCTCCAAAAGCGGAGAAGACAAATCACAGCCTTACAGGAAACAGTCCCAATGACTTTCCTCTACCAGTTCCAAGCAGTTTTCTTTTGACAGCCCCCTTAGGGGGAAAACTAGCACTTTTTTCATCAAATTGGTAAATGGTTACCCAGGACAAATGGGTTCTGAACATAGTGTCCCAAGGCTACAGGTTCCATTTTTACACTCTACCAAGGTCAAAGGGCATGCCAGACCTGCCACACAATCAATGGGCAGAGGCACAAAAACAAAGTACAGCCCTCATGGACATGAGGGCCATTCAGCAAGTACCACAACAAGAGCAGGGGCAAGGATTTTACTCCAGACTTTTCCTAGTACCCAGGAAGGACAAAACCTGGAAACCAATTCTGGACCTGTCTATACTAAATACGTTTCTGGAAGTTCCAAAATTCAAGATGTTGACTCTTCAGCAGCTACTGCCAATGCTGGCCAAGAGGGCTTGGCTCATAACTTTGGACCTAAAAGAGGCATACCTGCATGTCCCAATCAGACAATCTTGCAGAAGATACCTCAGATTCATAGCTGGCTCAATGCATTACCAATTCTCTGCACTGCTTTGGCTTATCTACTGCGCCCAGGGTCTTTACAAAATGCCTGGCACCAGTAATTGCGTTTTGCAGACAAAAAGGAATTCAGATATATCCCTACTTGGATGACTGCCTAATTCAAGCAGAGAACAAAGAGACTCTTCTAAAGCATCTGGCGTTTGTAAAAAGATTACTAATTTGCCTAGGGTACACAGTAAACGAAAAGAAATCAAAACTAGTGCCCTCTCAAGAGATAATATTCCTGGGTGCAAGCTTAAATACAACTGCCCAGATGGCTTATCTCACGCCAGACAAGCAAAAACCCACTTATCTGCAAGGAAAATCCTGCAGGCCTTGGGTTTCATGGCAACCTGCATTCTGCTTATTCCATATGCCAGACTGCATATGAGGAAACTACAATGGTATCTGAAAAGTGTTTGGACTCAGCATTGCCGCAGCCTGGAGACAGTAATTGCACTCATTCCCTGCCTACAACAGGATTTTCGATGTTGGGCAGAAGCCTGTCACCACAACAAGGGTCTGCCATTCAGTTTACCCACAGCCAGACAGACACTTCACAATGGATGTATCACATTATGCCTGGGGGGGCCCATATGGCAGGAAAATGTATTCAGGGCACATGGCCTGCAAACCAGATGCATCTTCACATCAGTCAAAAAGAGATGCTAGCTGTTCAAAATGCCCTGACAGCTTTCAAGGACCTGCTTCATCCAGGACAATTACTGATACAAACAGACAACACTACGGTCATGTGGTACATAAACAAGCAGGGAGGTACTCATTCCTACCCCCTCTGCAGACAAGCAATGACCTTATGGGAAACAGCATTGGCTTTTCAAGTTCACCTGCAAACACAATTCCTGCCAGGAAAAACAAATACTCTGGCAGACGAACTAAGCAGAAACCTCATGGATCCCCACAAATGGAAACTGGATCCACAAGTCTTCAGGATGATAATAAGGAAATGGGGATGCCCAGACATAGATCTATTTGCCTCCCCTCACAACTGTCAATTGCAGAGATTTTGCACAAGGATTTACCACAAGCAAGCATGGAAAGTGGACGCCCTATCATTCAGTTGGAAAAATCTAACAGTATATGCTTTTCCCCCACTGCCTCTCCTTCCCAGAGTACTCCTAAAGGTCAGACAAGAGAAGCCAAAAATGATTCTGATTGCACCAGACTGGCCACGCCAGCACTGGTACCCAGTCCTAAAGAGCTTGTCTCAAGGTCCAGCATGGATATTGCCTCAAACTTCTCACTTGCTGACCCAACAAAACAATCAGATCCTGCACAGCCAACTCAGGACCTTAAATCTGGCAGCATGGCGGATAATGTAGCCATTCAGAAAACTCCTCTTTCAAAAGCTGTTATGGATGTTATCTTGGAGGCCAGGAGGCCCAGTACCAAAAAATCTTATGCAGAAAAATGGAAGAGATGTTGTGCTTGGAACCAGGAACAAGGCATTGACACGTCTGTACCAAATATTCCTCAGATTTTACAATACCTAACTGAGATGCTGAACCAAAGGCCTTTCTTTCTCCTCAATTAAGATTCATGCCTCTGCCATTTCTGCACATTACAATATGGAACCACCTATCTTTTCTCATCCTTTAATAAGGCAGTACCTCAGAGGGGCCAAAAACATTAGGCCTCCAAGGAGAGCACCAATTCTGGCCTGGGACCTCAATTATGTTTTGGAAAAACTCACACTACCTCCTTTCGAGCCAGCATCAACAGCGGATATTAAATTCTTATCCTGGAAAACAGCTCAGCTCCTAGCCATAACCTCTGCAAGGCGAGTCTTGGAGTTACAAGCACTCATGGCTGTGGAACCTTTCATAATTTTTCATCCAGACAGAGTTTCTCTGAGGACAAACCCTACATTTATGCCTAAGGTATTGCCCAGTGTGGCCCTTAATCAAACCATTCACTTGTCTACCTTTTACCCAAATCCACAGAACAAGGGTGAGAAAATTCTGCATTCTTTGGACATACACAGGCAGTTACGCTTCTACTTGGACAGAACTAAAGCTTTCAGAAAGACTGAGCAACTTTTAGTGTTATATGCTGCAGGATCACAAGGAAAGGCTATCTCAAAACAGTCTATTTCTAAATGGATAGGCCATTGCATCCATTTCTGCTATTCTCAACATGGCAAATCAGTGCCTAAGGGCATTAGGCCTCATTCCACCAGAACAGCAGCCACTTCAGCAGCCTTCCTCAGAGGAGTACCAACCAAAGAAATCTTAGAAGCTGCAACTTGGAGTTCAGTGCACACCTTTACAAAGCACTACCACTTGCCTCTCTACTCTAAGTACAGAGCAGGCTTCGCCACTGCAGTTCTGCAGGGCCTCATAGCCTCTCCTAATCCTATTTAGCCCAGCCACCCATCCTCAGCTTTGGGATTCAACCTATGAGTAATGACTGCAACAGTGAAACATGATGAACATAGTACAGTTGTGTACCTACCATAAATGTAGATGTTCGAGTGTATTCACTGTTGCAGTCCAGGTTACCCACCCACCATCCCCCTTCTCTTTGCTGGGACTTATCTGCACTTCTTTATCCTATACAACTTTTTTGGTGTATTTGCTTGTTGTTGAAGGAAATGTTATATTTGTGCATGCATTTCTTATTGCTATATTTTTCAGTCTACCTATTTGGGGCACCTGACATCTGGGGCAAAAAAAACTGAAGAAAATGGCGTCGGCTGCATCTTTTATACCCCTGGCGCACTGAGGTCAGGGAAGAGGCGACAGCAACCAATGCCGGACCTAGACTTTGTAATTCTGGCCGACTGCGGGTAGCCTGCCAGCAGGATAACCCAAGAGTAATGACTGCAACAGTGAATACACTCGAACATCTACATTTATGGTAGGTACACAACTGTACTTTCTCTGCGCTTATTTCATTGGTATTTCTGACTAGCAGCCAAGAAAGCACGCTTGCTAACATATCTTTGACTATGTTTGCCAATCATTACTCTGCTTTCTCTGCTGTGTTTTCCAATCATTACTTTGCTTTCTAACTTTGAAGTCTTGCTTATTACCAAAATAATAACTTGGTCAGGGAGCGTAATCTTCAATTTTCACTTTTTTTATTATTGCTTTTTTAGCCACTGATATTAGTAGGCTCTGTAAGGCTTCATTGCTGTGTAGTAGCCCTGAGTTTCCAGTCATACCCATGCATGAACAAAACCTCTAGTTACCCCTATTTTATTTATTTATTTTATTTTACATTTGTTGACCGGGATAATGTGACTGGATGTATATCCATTTTGATCAGAGCCCCAGGGAGAAAAGCTCCAAGATAATAATACACATTGAACATTTAGTAAATGCTAGTTTCAAACAAAACACTTTCATTCATTTTGTAGGTTTTATTTACAACTCTGTATCACTGGAGATGGCCAAAAATAATGATCCCAGTCTCTGCATTTTCAGCATGTTCCTGTTAATGTTGGACACATTTTTGGAGGTGTCCGTCATGTATAGAAATGTCTATGTAGACATTACCTTTCAGGTATTCTTAATGTTCTTTACTTCTGATGTGTAAAAGTATTTATTTTGATTTTGATATTTAAGTATTCTTAATTTTCTTGACTTAGTGGCATATCTCCAGGGAAGATGTACTTCAGTCGATTCCTCCCAGCTTAATATTATATTTAACTTATTTTCCCAGGATTTTAACTTCTCAGAAATGGCTTTCAATTTTCTTTAAAATACCTTAACATTCTTTTTTTACTATTTTCCAAGTAGACCCGCTGTCTTGTCTTGGTTCTAATCAAAAAAATTGTGCTATTTCAGATGCTTCTGCCTACCTCCTCCTCCTCTTTACTGAAATTTGAGTCAGAGGCATAGTTAGGATGGGGCGAACGGAGCAACCACCCTAGGCACAAGATGTCCCTGGCCATGATCTTCATTACCAGCATTTAGTTTCTGAATGTCAGTAATGCATTTGTGTAAAAGCTTTAGTGCTTCCTGTTTAGTTTAGTTCAGTTCAGTATTGGCATTCAGAAATGAATGCCAATAATTCATTTTCAGTTTGGACTGAAGAACACATCTCTACCTGTTAGCTGTAGCAAGCCATTTATTACATTTATAACGAGCAGTTTGCTATAATTTTTTTTTATCTCCAGTACACTAAGATTTCTTGGGGGCAGGGGAACCACAACTTAAAATTGAGAGGGGCCCCACATAAGGGAATAGTCAGATGCTCCAGAAGCGCTACCTACATCATTGAATTAAATCAACCATTTGTGATGACCCATGTATACTTTGTTTGTCCCACAACAAATTTCTCTCCCATTTCCACCATGGAATTTGGGAATCCTCTCTTATGATAGGTTCCCAGTAGGTGGAAAGATTATAGCTCTTTATCCATTCTATTGCAACGTTGTTTTTTCATCTATGACTTTTTGTTAACAGTGTAGGGAGAATTTCCTGATTATGACTTTTCATTTCCTTATGTTGAAGCCTTGTTTGTTTTAATGTGTCTCAAGTTTTTCCTGCTGTTATCTTACCCCCAACAGTGTTCCATGTAAGGCTCAAAATCAAGGCAGTTATTCTCTAGTAAATTCAAAATTTCCTTTAGTCTTGATTTATAATTTGCATTGTGCATCAGTGTTCATATAGAAGAAATTCAAACTCAAAGCTCCTAGTACTATTTAAGAGTTTCCCAACAGTTGGACCAGAAATATAAACAAAGTTTCTATGCCATTTACCTGCCGGGACCTTGAAAAGTTTGACAGTACCAGCTTCTTTTATATTTAGGTAGAGAATCACATGACGTTCTTCCTCTGCGATGAAAATACCAGCTCTTAACTGATGTTTTAACATCTTGCAGTCTCGCACATAGATTTTTATTCCTGGTATTGATACAGTACCCCAAAAATTTAACACCAAGAGAAGAGGCTAATGCCTCATTTCTTGGTGAATTGTATACAAGAATCAAGTCACATTTTAGAACCTAATGGTCAGCTGAGTATAGGTAAAGAGTTTCCAATCTCTCTTTATAACCAAGACTTTTCAGTCCTCCTACTTTGGTTAGAGACCATATTCTGGATTTTCTGCTAGTCTGTGTATTTGGCAAGCGTTATGACAACTGGAAGACCCACAGAATTCCATAATAGACTGTATGATAGAGGTAAAAAGCAGAATCAAGACTTCTTTCTCTTTACTACTGACACTCCTCAAGATGTCTTTTAAAAGACCATAACAGATGTTCTTCGTGTTTCACTGTTGCAGTCGTCACACTTGGGTTATCTGCCTGCAGGTAGCCTTCAGTCAGCCCGAATACCAGAGACTTAGTATTTCTGTGTCGGTTGCTGTCGCTTCAGGACTGACGTCAGGTCGTTAGGAGTATAAAAACAGGCAGCCGACGCCATTACATTAGTCTTTCTTGCCGAGGAGCCTGAAGCAGAAGCAGTTCGCATGAGTGCCGATCAGCCGCTACCTGAGTTTTCATTTCCGAATTGAATCATCCTGAAGTCTTCTAAAGCCAAGTACCCCGTTGGGGATCCTTTTTTCTTGCTCTAACCGATGTCAGAAAAAGTTAACACTTGTCTCGCCTGTGGAAAGCAAATACCACACCGAGATTTCCATTCTTACTGCGTCACTGTTTAGGCCCAGAGCACGAAGTACCCTTCTATCGGTTTTGTGCTTTGTTAACACCCAAACTGTTCGTTGTCAGGCCCTTATTGTCACTAAATACTTTCGCTCTCGATCTCCATATTCCGAAATGGCTTCGGTAAGCCATCCGACTACCGATCTTCTGAAAAAACATAAGGATAAAGACAGAAACAGACCGCACAGGTCCAAAACTGCAGATGACGCTTCCGTTAAGCTAGTGGCCAGTTCGCCGGTACTCAGTGAGGTGCTTTTGCAGCCCCTGATGCTCACTTCGATGGATTTGCAGGCCACTACCGAGACCCGTTCGTAGTCCGTATGCCGCGAGACTCTTCTTTGACGTTGGAACCTGCGGCTGTCTCTACCTTGGATGGGTCCGGAGCCGCAGTGCAGGCACCGGCTTCCGAGGAAGTTCTTCGCATTACCGATATTCGACCCAAACCGACTTCTTTTGCGTCTTCAGTTTTGTCTAAAACTACAGAGTTTCTAAGGCCAAGAGTACGAACTATGCCTAAAAAAACTGATGACCCAAACTCAAGCACCTGCTTCCTTACACAACATCAAATGTTAAAAATGGCCACAACATCAAATGCTTAAAATGGCAGAAGACCTGATTATGCTGTTTAGGGGAAGCCAGCCTTCTCCTGCTAAGAGAAAGTGACCTGTCCCCAGCAGCTTTAACTGACCAGGAGCCCAACGACTCTGAGGTTTCTGAATATGAATACATGCCTTTATCTGCTTATGAGGATTCAGATGCAGAAGACTCCATTCCCTCTGCTTTCCCTCTGGAGGATTTTTCTTTTGGTGAAATCCTACATACATAAGAGGGCATTTCCAATGGGAATGCCAGGATTATCCTCAGTCCAAAAAGAGACTCAGAATTTTTAGATTTGCCACAACATAGACCTTTAGCTATCCCTCCTGTTCTGGATGTTGTGGATGATGTCTTTATGGAATCCAGTCTAACTCCTGATACTTTACCCCCTTCTCCAAGGAAACCAGAAAGGTACTACAGAGTCCCTGACTCAAACAAATTTCTTTTCAAAAATTCTATTGCTGACCCAGAGGTCATTTCCCAGGAGCCTAAAGGTATAAAAGCAACTACAGCTAAGAATCCCACCCCTTCGGACAGGGATTCCAGAGCTTTAGACAGATGGGGTAACAAAGTATACACCTCTGCAACTCTCACCATTAGGGCATTGAATTGCCAGTTTCACATGCTGAAATACCAGCAACATATTATGGAACTTATTAAATAAAAATTATCTACTTTACAGACTGTGCAGAAAATAAAGAATTACAGGAGCTTATGCATTCTGCAAGCCAAGTCAGCAAGCATACATTGCAGTGTGGCTTTGATGCCCTAGAAGCATCTTGCAGGGCAGCAGTCACTGGTCCTTTACTGAGAAGGCATGCTTGCCATAAGGAGCAGACCATGTCAAATCAAAATTACTAGACGCTCCTTTGAACAAGGACAATCTGTTTGGCACCAAAGCAGAAGAGGTTTTAAAAAATATGGAAGAAAAAGCTAAGTCTATGCAGACAGTCAAAAATTTTTTGCAAGTGCAGCCTCCAAGATTCAGTAGGCATTTCCCTTCGAAACATTGGTCCTTTCCAGCCCCCTCAAGGCCATCTCAACCTGGTCCCAGGGAAAACAGACACCCCATTTTACAGTCTCAGGGTATGCAGAGATCTAAGCAATGGAGCACCTCCACTTTTAAAACTGGGAGTGCTAAGCCACCCCCTTACGGAAAGAATTTACAATGACTTCTCAAATCCTGTCCTCACCTCTGCCCGAGTGCTCGTGCCCTTAGGAGGAAAACTTGCCCATCATGCAAAAAATGGACCTCCATCAACAAAGACCTATGGGTCCTCAACATTGTATCCCAGGAGTACAAATTTACTTCCACTCACTGCTATAACCCCAAAAGGGTTTCCAGACCTTCCTCCAAACCAGTGGGCAGAGGCACAAAACCTAGTTAAATCCCTGCTCTCTCTAAGGGCTATTCAACCTGTTCCTGCAGAACAGATAGGTCAAGGGTTTTATTCCAGACTTTTCCTGGTACCCAGAAAAGAGGGCACTTGGCGCCCAATCCTGGATCTTTCAATTCTAAACACCTTCCTGGTGGTACCAAAATTCAAAATGCTCACCCTTCAGCAGCTTCTTCCTATGCTATCCAAAGATGCCTGGTTAACCACCCTAGACCTAAAAGAAGCCTATCTGCACATCCCTATCAGGGACTCATGCAGGAAATACCTACGTTTCAGGGCAGGATCTATGCATTATCAGATGTTCATCGTGTTACACTGCTGCAGTCATTACACTTGGGTTATCCTGCCATCGGGCGGTTCCCCAGTCGGCCTGAGTTCCAAAGTTTTGGTCCGGCGTCTGTTGCTGTCGCCTCCTCCCTGACGTCAGTGTGACAGGGGTATATAAGATGCAGCCGATGCCATTTTCTTCAGTCTTTCTTGCCGCACGGTGCCCGAAGCAGAAGCAGTTCGCAAGTGCTGTTCGGCCGACTCCTGAGATTTTTCATTCCGAATCCAGAACCGAAGTCTTCTACAAAGCTAAGTACCCCGTTGGGGAAACTTTTTCTTGCCTTAGACCGATGTCAGTAAAAGTTAATAACTGTATTTCTTGTGGGAAGTAAATACCTCATAAGGATTTCCACTCCTATTGTATTCCATGCGTAGGCCCAGACCACGACGTCACTGGATGTCGGTTTTGTGCTAGGTTTAACAAGCGCACTATTAAACATCGGTTTGATTTTGCCCGACATTATTTTGGCAGAAAATTCAATTACACCATGCCATCGGAACTTCAGACGACCAGATTACATAAAAAGCACAAAGACAGGCATCCGAGGCCCAAAATTGACGACGAGGCCTCTTCTAGGCCGGTCGCCGGTTCTCCAGTTCTCAGCGAGGCGCCTACTCAGCCCCTGACGACCGCTTCCACAGAACCACAGACCGCCTCCGACTCCCACGTGGAGCTTGCTGGGCCTTCGGACGCTCTGTTTTCAGCCTACCGAAACTAACCCTTCTGAGGGGAACCGAATTAACTGAGCAATCCACAGCCTCAGAGGGTGCCTTCAGACCTACCCAGTTAACCATTAAACCCTCTGCTAAGTCGAAGGCCCCCTTAAAAACAAAGAAACAGATACAGCATTCTCCAGGACAGGTTTCCATGCCTAAGAAATAAATGCTCAGAATGGCCGAAGACCTAATCACCCTGATCAGGGGGTCCCATCTCCCTCCTGATAAAAGGCCCAGACAGGATGCAGACTATGAATCTTCCGACCAGGTTTCCATTTCTTCAGATTCATCCTCAGACCTAGGATATTCCTTACCCCCTTATGAGGATTCTGATGCTGAGGAATCAATTCCATCAGTCTCTCCACCTGAGGACTACTCCTTTGGGGAGACCTTGCATACCACGAGGGAGCATTTCCATTGGGAAGGCCAGGATTACTCAGAATCCAAGAAAAGGGTCAGAGACTTCCTTTTATTGCCTCAACACAGACCCCTTGCTATTCCGCCAGTGTTAGATATTGTGGATGATGTGTACACTGAATCCAGCTTAAACCCTGACTCCTTACCTCCAGCCCCAGTTAAACCTGATAGATATTACAGAGTCCCTGACTCTCACAAATTTCTGTATAAAAGCCCTGTTGCTGACCCTGAAACTATTTCTCAGGGACCCAAAGGGATTAAGGCCTCATCAGCAAAAAACCCAGTTCCCTCTGACAGAGATTCCAGAGCATTAGACAGATGGGGAAAGAAAGTATATACGTCTGCAACTTTAGCAATGAGAGCCTTAAATTGCCAGTTTCACATGCTAAAATATCAGCAATTTTTGATGTCTCAGTTGAAACAAAAGATGCTTCCAGATTCAGATCCTCCTAATTTTAAAGAAATGCAGGATTTACTGCATGCAGCTGAACAAGTGGGAAAACATACTTTGCAATGTGGGTTTCATTCCTTAGAGGCCTCTTGTAGAGCAGCAGTTACAGGCTCTGTCATTAGAAGGCATGCTTGGGTAAAAGAACATACGTTACCAGATCATGTTAAGGCAAAATTATTGGATGCACCTTTGCAGCAGGATGTGTTGTTTGGAGTTAAGGCAGAGGATGTATTAAAGAAGATGGAGGATAAGGCAAAATCTATGCAAACGGTGAAGGATTTCTTACAGGTTCAGCCTCCTTGTTTTAGCAGAAATTAGCCAACAAAGAATTTGTCCTTTCCAGTCAGACAGACGTCAAAGAGGCAGATACAGACGTCCAAGAGGTAGAGGTCAAGCACAAGGTCCTTACAGACCTCGACAATGGAGCCCAAGAAGAAGAAGAAGGGAGAACAGCCACACAACAGCAAAAAAAAGCAGCCTCCTCACCCCCTATTCCAGCTGCCACAAACTCTCTCTGCAGCCCCCCCCTAGGGAAAAAATTGGCACTTTTCTATCACAATTGGCATTGCATCACAAAAGACAAATGGGTTCTCAACATTGTATCTCAAGGTTACAGGTTCCACTTTCACACTTGCCAAGGTTAAAAAAATGAAAAAATGCCCCCCCATCAAAATGGGCAGAGGCAAAAAAAATTACAGCACTCATGGACATGAGAGCTATTCAAAAGGTACCACTACAGGAGCAAGGACAAGGATTTTATTCAAGACTCTTTCTGGTTCCCAGAAAGGACAAAGCCTGGAGCCCCATTCTGGATCTTTCTTCTCTAAACACTTACCTGGATGTTTCGAAATTCAAAATGTTGACACTACAGCAGCTTCTTCCCATGCTGGGCAAGAAAGCTTGGCTCGTGACTTTGGACCTCAAGGAGGCATACCTGCATGTCCCTATCGGACAAAACTGCAGAAGATACCTTAGATTTCTAGCTGGTTCAATGCACTATCAATTCTCTGCACTGCCCTTTGGCTTATCTACTGCGCCCATGGTCTTCACAAAGTGCCTGGCACCAGTATGCATTTTGCAGGCAAAAAGGAATTCAAATTTATCCATACCTGGACAACTGCCTGATTCAAGCAGAGAGCAAGGACATTCTTCTAAAGCATCTGGCGTTCATAAAAAAGTTAAGTTGCCTGAGGTACACAGTAAACGAAAAGAAATCAAAACTAGTGCCCTCACAACAGATAATATTCCTGGGTGCCAGCTTGAAATCAACGGCCGAGATGGCTTATCTCACGCCAGACAAGCAAGGACAACTGACTCAGTACTTTCAATTGATGGCAACAAAGACCCAACTCCCTGCAAGAAAAATTCTGCAGGCCTTGGGCTACATGGCATCTTGCATACTACTAATTCCATATGCCAGACTGCATATGAGGAAACTACAATGGTACCTAAAGAGTGTATGGTCTCAACACTGTCAAGATTTGGAAACAGTTATACCACTACTTCCTTGCCTTCAACAGGAGTTTCGATGGTGGGGTCAAGCTTCTCACCTCAATAAGGGACAGCCTTTTACTCAACCCACAGCCAGGCAAACACTGACAACAGATGCATCAGAGTACGCCTGGGGAGCACACAAGGCAGGAAAATGTATTCAGGGCGAGTGGCCCACAGAGCAAAAGCATCTTCACATCAATCAAAAAGAGATGCTAGCTGTACAAAATGCACTTATAGCTTTCAAGGACCTGCTGCATCCAGGACAACTACTACTAAAGACGGACAACACCACAGTTATGTGGTACATAAGCAAGGGGGAACACACTCCTACCCCCTCTGCAGACAAGCCATGACCTTGTGGAACACAGCTCTAGACTACCAAATTCATCTGCAAGCACAATTCCTGCCAGGAGAGAAAAACACACTGGCAGACGACCTAAGCAGAAACATCATGGATCCCCACGAATGGGAATTGAATCCACAAATATTCAGAATGATAACACAAAAATGGTGGAGCCCGGACATAGATCTGTTTGCATCCCCAATGAACTGCCAGCTACAGAAATTCTGCACAAGGAGTTACCATCCACAAGCATGGAAAGTGGATGCCCTCTCATTCAGCTGGAAAAACCTACAAGTATACGCTTTCCCTCCTTTACCTCTCCTTCCAAAGGTACTCATAAAAGTCAGGCAAGAAGAGCCAAAGATGATCCTGATTGCACCAGACTGGCCACGCCAGCACTGGTACCCAATCTTAAAGAGCTTAGCACAAGAACCACCATGGATTTTGCCTCAAATCCCACATTTGCTGACACAGCACAACAATCAGATACTTCACAGCCAGCTAAAGACCTTAAACCTAGCTGCATGGAAAATTCCTTAGTCAAACAAGCAATGCCTCTCTCTAAAGCTGTTATGGATGTCATTCTGGAGGCCAGAAGACCTAGCACCAGGAAAGCCTACTCTGATAAATGGAAGAGATTCTGTGCCTGGAACCAGGCACACAGCCTTGACCCTCTTGTCCCAAACATTCTTCAGATACTTCAGTATTTAGCTGAGATGCTGGACAAGGGCCTCTCCTTCTCATCCATCAAGATCCATGCCTCAGCCATTTCTGCTCATTACAACATGGATCCACCAATTTTTTCTAATCCTTTGCTCAAACAGTACCTCAGAGGGGCTAAAAACATAAGACCGCCCCGTAGAGCACCTACCCCAACTTGGGACCTCAATTTTGTTTTGGAAAAATTAACTTTACCTCCTTTTGAGCCAGCTAACACAGCAGAATTAAAATATATCTCTTGGAAAACTGCTCTGCTACTGGCAATAACATCAGCACGAAGAGTTTCAGAATTACAGCACTAATGGCAGTGGAACCTTTCCTCATTTTTCTCCAGGACAGGGTGTCTTTAAGAACTAACCCTATGTTTATACCAAAGGTGGTATCAAGTGTGGCTCTAAACCAAACTATTCACTTGCCAACTTTCTATCCAAAACCACAGAACAAAGGGGAGAGACTACTACATTCTTTGGACATTCATAGGCAGTTAAGCTTCTACATGGACAAAACCAGAGCTTTCAGAAAATCTGAACAATTATTGGTAGCATATGCTGCATGAGCACAGGAAAAAGCCATTTCAAAACAGACTATCTCAAAATGGATAGGACATTGTATATGTTTCTGCTATACTCGCCATGGGAAACCTGTACCTAGCAGCATTAGATCTCACTCCACCAGGGCAACAGCCACTTCAACTGCCTACCTCAGAGGAGTACCTACCAAGGATATTTTGGAAGCAGCAACATGGAGTTCTGTGCATACCTTCACCAAGCATTACTATTTGCCTTTATTACTCCAAATCCAGAGCTGGCTTTGCCACTGCTGTGCTGCAGGGCCGTATAGCCACCCCTAATGCCTTATAGAACCAGCCACACTACCTCAGCTTTGGGATTCTACCCAAGTGTAATGACTGCAGCAGTGTAACACGATGAACATAGTACAGTTTTGTACCTGCCACAAATGTAGATGTTCGAGTGTATACACTGCTGCAGTCCAGGTTACCCTCCCTCCTTCCCCTCTTACTTGCTGGTACGTCCCTATGTCTTCTACCCTTTACTACCTATGGGGAGTATTTGCTGGTAACTGAAAGTTTTTGTTTGCTTTTCTTATGTATGTTTTATTAGCAATTTGAATTGCCTACCTTTTGGGGGGCACCTGACATCTGGAGCAAGAAAAACTGAAGAAAATGGCATTGACTGCATCTTATATACCCCTGTCGCACTGACGTCAGGGAATAGTCGACAGCAACCGACGCCGGACCAAGACTTTGGAACTCAGGCCGACTGGGGAACCACCTGATGGCAGGATAACCCAAGTGTAATGACTGCAGCAGTGTTTACACTCTAACATCTACATTTATGGTAGGTACAAAACTGTACTTTCTCTGCACTTCCCTTTGGCTTGCCCAATGTTCCCAGAGTCTTCACAAAATGCCTGGCTCCAGCCATTGCCTATTGTAGACAGAGAAAAATTCAAATTTACCCTTACTTGGACTATTGCCGGATTCAGGCAGACAGTCAGGAAAAGCTGTTGCAGCACCTAACATGTGTAAAGAACCTTCTAACCTCCCTGGGGTACACTATCAACGAAAAGAAGTCAAAACTAGTCCCCAGTCAAGATTGTATTCCTGGGAGCAAGCTTGGACACAGCATCCCAGATGGCATTCCTTACTCCAGAAAAACAAGCCTGTCTAGCAGGCTACTTCACTCAGATGGCCACCAGAACCCAGCTGTCTGCAAGGAAAATCCTGCAGGCCTTAGGGTTCACGGCCTTTTGCATTCTAGTAATACCATATGCCAGACTGCATATGAGAAACTCCAATGGTACTTAAAAAGTCTTTGGTGCCAACATTCTCAGGACCTGGAAACCGTCATACCTTGTCTAAGAACAGAGTTTCTTTGGTGCGCAGCAACATGCAACCACAACAAGGGACTTCCCTTTACTCAACCCCACATCACCCAGACCCTAACTACAGACACATCAGACTATGCCTGGGGGGCACATCTGGACAAGTGCATTCATAGCCACTGAAACCAAAGTCAAATTCATCTGCACATCAACCAAAAAGAGATGTTAGCTGTTCAGCGCGCTCTGACAGCTTTCAGATCTCTACTCTCACCAGGACCCCTGCTTATAAAGACGGACAACACCACAGCTATGTGGTACATCAACAAGCAGGGGGGATCCCACTCTTACCCACTCTGCAGGCTAGCCATGGCCCCGTGGAACACGGCCTTGGACATGCAGATTCATCTGCGAGCTCAATTCCTGCCAGGCAAACAAAACTCTCTGGCAGACGACTTAAGCAGAAATCTCCTAGACCCACATGAGTGGCAATTAGACCCTAGAAATTTCAGCCTTCTAACCCAGAAATGGGGGACCCCGGAGGTGGACCTTTTTGCCTTCCCCTACAATCACCAGCTCAGCAAATTCTGCACCAGGGCACCTTACAGCAGGGCCTGGAATGTGGGTGCCCTATCCTTCCAGGGAGTAAGCCTCTCAATCTCTGCATTTCCCCTTCTGCCTCTTCTCACAAGGATATTACTCAAAATAAGACCGGACAAACCAAGGGCAATCCTGATTGCCCCGCACTGGCCATGCCAGCACTGGTACCCACTACTGCGCAGCCCGTCACCGGTGACACCTTGCACCTCCCCCAGATCCCAACCCTCCACACTCAACAGGAGGGATAGATCTTGCATCCACAACTGCAAACCCTGAATCTTGCAGCCTGGCTTATTCTTTGAATTCTCCCCCAGTGACCAGCCTAAGGAAGCAGGTGCTGGATATCATTCTTGAAGCCAGAAGATCCAGTACAAGGAAATGTTATGCTGATAAGTGGAAAAGGTATTGTTCCTGGAGTCAGTCTGAAGGAGAGGACACAGCACTGCCCTCCTTACCTCTAATCCTTGATTACCTAGCAGATCTACTCCACAGAGGCCTATCTTTCTCCTCCTCCTCCATTAAGATTCATGCCTCTGCCATCTTGGTTCATTACAACACTGAGCCACCTCTCTTCTCTCACCCTCTCATCAAACAGTTCCTGAGAGGGGCAAACAACTTAAGGCCACCAAGGAGAGCCCCCACCCCTGCTTGGGACCTTAACTTTGTACTGGAAAAGCTCACGCTACCTCCCTTTAAGTTTGCAGCGTCAGCAGAGCTAAAATTCCTCTCTTGGTAAACAGCCTTCGTTCTGGCCATCACTTCAGTTAGAAGAGTGCCTGAGCTACAAGCACTTATGGCTGTGGAACCCTTCATTATGTTTCATGCTGACAGGGTTTCCCTCAGGACTAACCCTTCCTTTATGTCTGGAGTGGTGTCCAGTTTAGCTCTCAACCAATCTCTCCATTTGCCAACCTTCTTCCCTAATACTCAAAATAAAGGGGAAAAAATCCTGCACTCCTTAGATGTGCACAGACAGCTCATATTCTACCTTGATAGGGCTAAGACCTTCAGAAAATCTGACCAGTTACTAGTCAGTTTTGCACCAGGGGCAGAGGGCAAGGCCATTTCAAAACAAACAATTTCCAAATGGATAGCACACTGTATCCATTTCTGCTACAAACACCATGGGAAACAACCCCTCAGGGGATCAGAACGCATTCCACTAGGGCAACCTCTACTTCTGCAGCATTCCTCATTGGAGTCCCTACCAGGGATATTCTGGAAGCTGCTACCTGGAGTTTTGTTCACACCTTCACCAAACATTACCACCTGCCTATCTTTTCCAAATCCAGGACGGGTTTTGCAACAGCAGTCCTGCAGGGCATACTAGCCAGCCTCAACTCTTCTTGACTGCCTCCACCCATTCTTCAGCTTTGGGAATCAACCCGTGTGTGATGACTGCAACACTGAAACACAAAGAACATAGTACAGTTGTGTACACTTGCCATAAATGTAGATGTTCAAGTGTATTCACTGTTGCAGTCCTGGATGTTCTTTGTGTTTCACTGTTGCAGTCATTACATTTGTGTTATCTGCTTGGAGGTAGCCCTCAGTTGGCCTGATAAACAAAGTCTTGGGTCCTGCGTCGGTTTCTGTCCCTTCTTCCACGACGTCAGGTTGTCGGGTATAAAACATGCAACCGACGCCATTACATCAGTCTTTCTTGCTGTGTGATGCCCGAAGCAGAAGCAGTTAGCAAGTGCCGGTCAGCTGACTCCTGATACTGTTTTTCCTGACTCTTCTGATGGTCTGGATTTGCCCTTACCTACTTATGAAGATTCTGATGCAGAGGAGATGATTCCCTCTGCTTCCCCTCCTGAGGATTTTTCTTTTGGGGAAACCTTACATACTCTAAGGGAGCATTTCCACTGGGAAAGCCAGGATTTTTCTGATTCAAAAAAGAGGCTTAGGGATTTCCTTCTCCTACCTCAGCATAGGACTTTAGCTATTCTCCTGTACTAGACATTGTTGATGATGCTTTCTCAGAATCTAGTTTGGCCCCTGATTCCCTGCCTCCTGCTTCCAGAAAACCTGACAGATACTACAGGGTCCCTGAGTCCCACAAGTTCCTTTTCAAAAATCCTATTGCAGATCCAGAGACCATTTCACAGGGGGCCAAGGGCATTAAGGCTTTTACTGCCAAAAATCCTACCCCTTCTGATCGAGACTCCAAGGCGCTGGATAAGACTGGGTAAGAAAATTTACACTTCTGCAACCTTGGCCATTAGGGCTTTAAACTGCCAGTTTCATATGTTAAAATATCAGCAACATGTTATTGGATTGCTTAAACAGAAAATTAAGTTGATTCCTGCCTGTGTGGAAAATAAAGAATTACAGGATTGAATGCATTCTGCCGAACAAGTTGGAAAACATACTTTGCAGTTTGGTTTTAATTCATTAGAAGCTGTTACTGGGTCTGTAATCAGAAGGCATGCTTGGCTTAAGGAGCAATCTTTGCCTGATCATGTTAAAGCTAAATTGTTGGATGCTCCTTTAAATCAGGACTGCCTGTTTGGCACAAGGCTGAAGAAGTTCTTAAATAAATGGAAGATAAAGCTAAATCTATGCAAACTGTTAAAGATTGTTTTTCAAGTTCAGCCTCCTAGATTTAGTAGGCACTGGCCCTCTAAGTATTGGTCCTTTCCAGCCCCTTCCAGGTCTTCTCAAGCCAAACCCACACACAGCAAAAAACCCAGGTTTCAGTCCCAGGGGGCTCACAGAACTAAGCAGTGTGGGGGGGGGGCCTCCACTTCCAAGTCTGGGAATAATAAGACTGCCCCCTATGGTAAACTGTCTCAATGACTTCCTTTTAAAATTTCCAAGCACTTATCAACTGACTGCCCCTTTGGGGGGGAGATTGCTCTTCATGCAAAGAATTGGGAACTCGTTACCCAGGACAAATGGGTTTTAAATATAGTGTCCCAGGGATACAGATTTCATTTCCACACGTTGCCAACACCAAGTGGGTGGCCGGACCTACCCCCAAGTCAGTGGGCAAAGGCCCAAAAACAAGTACTTTCTCTCAAGTATGGGGGGCTATTCAACTGGTACCAGAAGAGGAAAAGGGACAAGGTTTCTACTCGAGACTTTTCCTGGTACCCAGAAAAGACAATTCACTGTGACCTATCCTGGACCTGTCTACTCTAAACACCTTTTTGGAGATTCCAAAATTCAAGATGCTGACTCTTCACCAGTTACTTCCTATGCTAGGCAAAGATGCCTGTTTGGCAACTCTAGATTTAAAAGAAGCATACCTGCACATCCCAATCAGAGAATCTTGTAGAAGATACCTACGCTTCAAAGCAGGCTACAGCTACACGCACTATCAGTTCCATGCACTGCCCTTCGACTTATCTACTGCCCCCAGGGTATTCACAAAGTGCCTAGCTCCAGTTATTGCATTTTGCAGGCAAAGAAATATTCAAATATACCCATACCTGGACGATTGTCTAATTCAGGCAGAAAGCCAGGACATACTTTTGAATCATCTGGCATTTGTAAAAAGGGTTCTAACTTGCCTGGGGTACACCATAAACGAAAAGAAATCACACCTGGTATCTTGTCAACAAGTTATATTCCTTGTAGCATGCTTGAATATAACTTCCCAGATGGCTTACCTCACGCCAGAAAAGCAAATTCATTTGACAACCTACTTCAAACAAGTGGCCACAAAAACCCTGCTATCTGCAAGACAAATACTGCAAGCCTTGGGGTTCATGGCCTCATGCATTCTTCTAATTCGATGTGCAAGACTGCATTTGAGGAAACTACAGTGGTATCTAAAAATCTAAAAAGCCCATGGTGTCAACATTCTCAAGACCTAGAAACTATGAATCCTATCATACTTTGCCTACGCCTAGAGTTCCTTACCTTGCCTACGCCTAGAGTTCCTTCGGTGGGCAGAGGCCTGCCACCAAAACAAGGGACTACCTTTCACACCACCACCTGCCACCCAAACCCTAACAGATGCATCAGACTATGCATGGGGGGGCTCACCTGGCAGGGAAGTGCATTCAGGGCAAATGGAACCCAAGTCAAATGCACCTGCATATCAATCAAAAAGAAATGTTAGCTGTACAGAATGCTCTGACAGCCTTCAAGGACCACATTCTTCCAGGACAACTAATGGTAAAGACAGTCAACACCACTGTTCTGTGGTACATAAGCAGGGGTGTACACATTCTTATCCCCTCTGCAGACTATCCATGGCATTGTGGAACACAGCCTTGAGCTACCAAGTGCACCTGCAAGCTCAATTCCTGCCAGGAAAATTAAATACACTGGCAGACAGACTAAGCAGAAACCTTATGGACCCACACGAGTGGAAACTGGAACCAAGGATTTTCAACATGTTGACAAGCTAATGGGGGAGCCCAGATATAGACCTGTTTGCCTCTTCCCCAGAACTACCATTTGGAGAAATTTGGCACAAGGACTCCCCACAAACAATCCTGGAAAGTGGATGCTCTGTCCTTCAGCTGGAAAAACCTATCAGTCTATGCCTTCCCCCCTCTACCTCTGCTTTCCAAAGTACTACTAAAAATCAAGCAGAACAAACCAAGGATGATTTTGATTGCTGCAGACTGGCCGCGCCAACACTGGTACCCCCTCCTGCACAGTGTGCCACGATTATCTCCATGGCACCTGCCTCATACTCCTTCCCTGCTGTCTCAGCAGGAGAACCAGATTCTGCACCCTCAGCTTCCAACACTGAACCTTGCAGCCTGGCTAATTACTTAATCTCTCCTTAACCATCCCTCTGCAAACCTGTGATGGATATCATTTTAGAGGCAAGGAGGCCTAGTACTAGAAAATCTTATGCTGAAAAAGCACAGCAGCACCCAATTTACGTCAGATTTTACAATACTTGACTGAGATGCTTCACAAGGGCCTGTCTTTTTCCTCCATTAAAATCCACGCCTCCGCCATTTCAGCTCATTATAACACAGAACCTCCCCTCTTCTCTCATCCACTGCTCAAGCAGTTCCTCAGAGGGGCCAAACATTTGAGACCACCCAGGAGAGCTCCAACCCCAGCCTGGGACCTTAAATTTGTCTTGGAGAAACTCGCTCTACCTCCTTTCGAGCCAGCTGATACTGCAGACTTAAAATTTCTTTCTTGGAAAACAGCTTTCCTTTTAGCAATCACTTCAGCAAGAAGGGTATCTGAATTACAGGCCCTTATGGCAGTGGAGCCTTTCATCATCTTTCATGCGGACAGGGTGTCCCTCAGAACCAATCCATCCTTCATGCCCAAGGTGGTATCCAGTGTGGCTTTTAATCAGTCCATTAATTTGCCAACCTTCTTTCCCAATCCACAGAATAAAGGGGAATGGATACTGCATTCCTTAGATGTGCACAGACAGCTTCGATTCTACTTGGACAGGACTAAACCTCAAAGGAAATCTGAACAACTGTTGGTGGTATTTGCTGCAGGAGCAGAGGGGAAGGCTATTTCAAAGCAAACCATTTCTAAATGGATAAGCCATTGCATTCATTTCTGCTATAAGCACCATGGAAAACCTATCCCCCAGGGGATCAGACCTCACTCCACCAAGGCTGCATTTACCTCTGCAGCCTTTCTCAGAGGCATCCCTACCAGGGACATCCTAGAAGCTGCTACCTGGAATTCTGTACATACTTTCACCAAGCTTTATCATTTGCCAATTTTTTCTAAATCTAGAGCTGGCTTTGCCACTGCAGTCTTGCAGGGCCTTATAGCGGGCCCTAATGCTATCTAAATTCCTCCTCCCAACCATAGCTTTGGGAATGTACCGAAATGTTATGACTGCAACAGTGAAACACGAAGAACATAGTACAGTTGTGTACACTTACCATAAATGTAGATGTTTGAGTGTATTCACTGTTGCAGTCCTGGTTACTCTCCCTCCAGCCCCCTAGCTTCTTTTGGCTATACCTCTGCTTTCCTTTACTATGCTTAAAAGCCTTTTTGGTGTATTTGCTTTTTTGTTGGAGGTATATCTTTGTGCTTTTCTGTTTAATTGCTTCCCATTAGGGGGGCACCTGACATCTGGGGCAAGAAAAACTGATGTAATGGCGTCAGCTGAATGTTTTATACCCCTGATGTCATGGAAGAAGGGACAGCAACCGACGCAGGACCCAAGACTTTGTTAATCAGGCCGACTGAGGGCAACCTGCAAGCAGATAGCCCAAATGTAATGACTGCAACAGTGAATACACTCGAACATTTACATTTATGGTAAGTGTACACAACTGTGCTTTTCCCACCCTCCAGCCCTCTTGTGTCTATCTCTCTCTCTCCTCTCTATGTCTGTTACTCACCCCTTACAGGGCTATTGGTATTTACTTTTTACTGGTGGTGTTTTCCCAACATAACTTACTCCCTATTTGGGGGGCTCCTGACATTTGGGGCAAGGAAAACTGATGTAATGGCGTCAGCTGCCTGATTTTATACCCCTGACGACCTGACGTCAATCCTGAAGCAACAGCAACCGATGCAGAAATACTAAGTCTCTGGTATTCGGGCTGACTGAGGGCTACCTGCAGGCAGATAACCCGTGTGTGATGACTGCAACATTGAATACACTCGAACATCTACATTTATGGTAAGTGTTCACAACTGTACTTTCCTCACCACCGTCTTAATTTGATCATCAAAGTCCAAACAGTCGTCCACCATGTATCCGAAAACTCTCAAAATTTACTAAGGTAAAAAAAAAATTATTATTCCGCGCATACAGATAGCAGTTATTTCTAGTATCAAAATGAATCTCATTGCATTTCTTGGCATTAATTTCCATCTCACTTTCTCTGATACACCTGAACAAAATGGTGAGATAATTTTGCCTTTCAGGTATTCTTAAATTATTATGATTGTACATATTTGTAACTATATCCCCCACCTTACTATCGCTGAGTTTACTTAGCCAGGTGCTATCACATACTGGGAACTTGAACATCAATTTCCCAAACAACATATGACCAGGAGTAGATCCCTAAGCAACCTCCAAATCAAAATTTCTTATTTTTGAAAAAGAATATCCTATTCCCATTCTAAATGTCCTTCCTAATAGCCTATTGACTCTCCAGTGTACAAAGTAGATAATTATATTACATTTTAACATGACATCAAGTATTCTGTCATGGGGGAATGAATCAAAGGCCTATGCTACACCCTGGTACATATGACTAGCAAAGCCCAAGTTCGCTGAGCAACTGATGTTATCATAAAACTGGATAAGATTAGTCAAACATAATTTCCCCACAAGGAAACCATGTTAATATATACAATGTCAGTCCTTTGTCCTGTATCCCTTCTGGAGCAATCTAGAAATTGCATTCTCACAACATTTACCCAGTATTTAGGTCAAACCAGTAGGTCTGTAGTTGTGAAGTGATTGCTGTACATATTCTTTGGGTATTGGGATAGCATCTGCTTCCTTCCATATGTTGGGAACATATCCTCCTTCGAGTGATTGTTGTAAGAGTATTCAAAGGCATGACACCAAGCCACTTGTTATGCCAAAACAAAATATCCATTTAAACCGTCAGGGCCTGTGGCTTATTTAATGCCCCCAACACCTATAGAACTAACTTCTAAGGGATATTTGGACAAACATCAAATCTACTACCTGTCTTATAGTTGTAATCCTTACACACATTTAAAAGTAAAAATTTATATAAACCACAAAACAAAAATAAAATATAAGTGAAAATAAAACAAGTCTACAGACCCACTAAAAACTTTATTAAACTCTGTAGCTTGTCTGCAAAAGCCTTCAAGGAGTAACAAAAAAATGTCAACTCCATATCCTTTATACATAATCAAAAGCACTAAAACAATTATATTTAATTAACCATCAATTAACTCTTAGTCATTTGTACTCCTTTGAACTGTATATAAAAATACTATGTTATAATATACACCTCCAGATGCACTCTGTATTTAAACCTTAAGTAATAAGATGTGATATGTTAAGCTATACGGTTTCTTTATACAAAAAAATACCGTTAGGTAAGTTTTCCTCATCAGATTTAACCCCCACTTGCTCCAAAATAGTGCCTTGAAATTGCTAGACATTACTTTGATACCGTTTAAAATGCAGTGCAACTACACTTTTTGTCTTCTGTTTTTATATCCCTTGTATGTTCTTGTAACCTACATTTAGAAGCTCTCCTCCTCTCCCCAATATAAAATAAATTACATGAACATCTGAAGGCATAAATTATGCCCTCAGTATTGCAAGTGAACTTATTAGTTGAGAAAAAGGGATGATTGTTGATCCTGTCAAAAACTTAGACTACATTGCTACAGCACTTTCCACAAGGGAAAGTGCCCAGCTCCAATGTACCTAAAAAAGTATCTATCTGACAAATGGGGAGAATACTGCAGCTATGTACCAACAGATCTACTATACTATACTGTACACCCTTTTTAAGATATCAAGCTTGTTTTTTTTAATTAAATGGCAAAATTATATATATATTTTTTTTTTTACCAAAAAGCCAGTAACATTTCAATAAATGAATCACTATATCTGAAAAAGCATTATAGGTAGTCAAAAAATAAATATCACTCTTCAATCTATTTTCAACCATCCTGTTTCCAATTGCTCTAAAAGCTTTATTAGATTGTATAGGTATATTCTTATGTTCATTTCCTGCTATAACTTGTCTATACAATGAACATATCAGTACTTCTTTCAACTTCATTATAAAAAATGGATTCATCATTACAAAGTCTCTGGTGAAAACTCTGTATGGTACTGTGTGTGTCGTAATGATGAAATCATATGTGGAGAATGACGGCTATTCCCATATAAATATTGTCCACCATCTGTGAATTTTCTATGTGTACAGGTTTTAACTTTTCCACTACTCATCCCCTCCAACTGTATATCTAAGAAAGAAACTTGACTACTTACTTATAAACCCTCAAACTTAAAATCATATCTGTTATTCTGTACATCATTAACAAAATCATCTACTTCATTAATACCTCCTTTACAAATAAGTACTAAATCATCTGTATATCTAAAATAATTAACATTTATTCACGAAACTGTGTCCATACAGATACTCCATCTCAAACCTATAACTAAATTAGCATACATAGGAGCAAACGGGGCCCCCATGGCTGTACCTTGTATTTGATGGTGTAATTAATTATTAAAAGTAAAAATTATTAGTAAGGCAAAAATACACTAATTCATTTACATAGTTGGAGATTGAACTGTCTCTTAGAAAGTACCGTAGAGCCTCTATTCCTTGTGCATGCTTAATGTTCGTATACGAGCTTTGAACATCAAGGGTTACCCAATACATTTCTTTAGTCCAACATAGTTTATTAAGATTATTTAAAAAGTCAGGAATATCCTTGATGTTTGAGTAAAATTTCATAACAAAAGGACAAAAATTATCATGCAGGAAAAAAACTATTTTATGCAGAAAATACTTTGTCACAGCAAAAATAATCAGACGATCTGGTGGGTCCATGCATCCTTGTACATTGAATTTCTTATCAATGTCACGTCTACTAACATAATCTAACCTATACCCTTTTTCCGATACCTCAAGATACTGTTTAACTGCTTCCTCATATATATTATTAATGTTTACATACGTGGTCTGATCCTCCAAATGTGTATAACACATGTGCATATACTGTTTATAATACATTATTATGTTATTGCCTTTATCTGCTGATTTAATAATTAAATTTCTATTATTACTTACGTTTCTAACACGGTCCGTTCAGTTTTTGTTGTGTTACATAAAACATTGTTTATTAGCCATAAAATTATTAAAGGCTTCCTCAACTACAGAGTTGAACATGACAGAGAACTGTTTGACACTTTAATTTGTAAAGGGGTGTAAAACAACTTTTGCACTTAACCGTCGAACTATCCAATAAACAATATGCATTTATTTCATCTATTTCTGAAGCTCAAGTGTAGAAACTATCCTCTGTGTTAATGGAGTCATTACGTTCATCCCTAGAATTGTTCATTTCCAAACTATTTACTTCAACTTGTGTAAAATTCTATACCAAATGCAGTTTATGTACTAATTAAAAAAATCACATTTCAAAATATGTAAGTGAGGTAAAACTGTAGGTGTAAATTTTAAACCTAGATTTAAAATGGATAAATATTAATCTGTTAAGGAAAAAACAGACTAGTTACTGTAAAGTTTAAATAATGTCCTCTTGAAATAGTGTCACTGCCATCAACCTCGTTTGTGAAACCGTTGCCGCTGTCCTTCCGAAGCAGTTCCCTGTCCATATCTTCCTCATTTATTATTGTGTTGCACTGTCTGCTTATCTCTCGATTCTGGGCCCCAAAACTGTTTGATGAACTTTTCTGGTTCTTGTGCTGCTGGTAAAAGGGGGAAAGCAAGTATCGCTGTCCCACTCTAAAGTGTATCCTGCCCTTTCCGCAGAAGCATTTGAAACTCCATGTTGCTTATGGTGACTGCTATTCTGACATAAACCTGGTTTCTGCTGTCCCTTTTGCTGATTGGTTCTTCAGAAAAAAAGCCCTGTCTTTATTGTAGTCCTGTAAATCTCATAGTTTATCCTTCTTCTTTTGAACGAAGTCAGCCTCAAGATCGTTTAAGTTTTTTCTTGATTTCAGCAAGGCTAACTTTAAGGCATGTAGAATTCGTATGTTTGGTCAATTGTACATACAGTTCATGGGCCTACTTTTCAATTTTTCATTGTTTAGGAACATCTCTGTCCACCATAATTTGTATCTATTCAGTGGAACAATTATGGGTGGCCGCCACCCACTGAGACCGAAACTTTATCATTTTCATCCATCGGGTAAAAAGGTGTGCTTGGGCTCTTAAAGGCACATACAGTGGATATAAAAAATGTACACACCCCTGTTAAAATGCCAGGTTTTTGTGATATCAAAACATGAGACCACAACAAATCATTTCAAATCTTTTCCCACCTTTAATGTAACCTATAACTTGCACAATTCAGTTGAAAAACAAATCTGTTAGGGGGAAAAATATAAAAACTAAAAAATGTACAATAAGCTGGTTTCATAAGTGTGTACACCCTTAACCTAATACCTTGTTGTGTGTGCACACCCTTAAACTAATACTTTGTTGAAGCACCTTTTGATTTAATTACAGCATTCAGCCTTCTTGGGTAGGAGTTTGTCAGCATGGCACATCTTGACTTGGCAATATTTGCCCACTCTTCCTTGCAAAAGCGCTCCAAATTTGTCAGATTGTGAGGGCATCTCTTGCTTTGAAATGATTTATTGTGGTCTCATTTTTTATATCACAAACCTGGCATTTTAACAGGGGTGTGTACACTTTTTGTATTCACTGTACACAGTTTATATATACAATAATTTATGTTTAAGTAATTTTTCCTCACCAAATTTAACCCTCACTTGCTCCACAGTTGTGCCTTGCAATTGATTATAAAAATGAAAATTGCTTTGCTATTTCAGCTGGGTCTGTAATAGTGGCGTCCCCATACTTAACACTGTTGTGGGTTATTTTCTTTCCAGAAACATCTTAGGTGCTTGATTATGGTCTTTTTATTCACATTCGTGTTCTTGTCTAGCCTGTTCTTATAATTCGTTTTAATCTCTATGGACAGGCACCTTATCTATATTAATTTAAAGTAATCTTGGAGCTGTGGCATTAACAGCATTCCATTCTCTATGGAAAGACATAGCTTTTCCCATGCTGCATCAGCGTGTTTTTTTTCCAGATAAAGTCCTATATTTTGTTTGTAATTATTGGTCAATACTTGGTGGGTGTAGAAAGCCCTGGTCCATATAAATGCTCAAGTGAACCACAAACAACTTTACTGGCCATAGCCTTTGCTCAAAGTTCACATTCACCAATTTTAATTCATCTAAAATTTCATCATTTACTTCTTCCCACAACAGTCTTTCTGATTTCCTGTACCTGCCAACTAAAAGCCTAGGTATTTAATCTTTGTTTTGCCGCGTAGGTAAGAGTAGATGTTCTTCATCTCACATTGCTGCAGTCCTTACATAAGGGTAGTCCGCTGTCCTCGGTCGGCCCGAATACCAAAGTATTAGGCTGACGTCGGTCAAGGCGCTTAAAACTGACATCAGGACGTCCGGGTACAAAAGCGCATGACCGACGTCATTTCCCCAGTCTTTTTTGCCGCATGGTCCGATGCAGAAGCAGCGTTGCAAGTGCCGTTCGGCGTTCTGAAATTTTTCGAATTCGGAGTTTCAGACCGAATCCAAGTTGGCTAAGTACCCCGTTGGGGATTATTTTGGTTTTTTCTTGCCTCAGTGTTTTACCGGATGTCAGAAAAAGTGAATAACTGTATTTCTTGTGGGAAACAGATACCGCATAGGGATTATCATTCTTTGTGTATTCCTTGTTTGGGGCCTGAGCACGACGTTGTTGGGTGTCGCTTTTGTGCTAAGTTCAATAAACGCACTATTAAGCGAAGGTTAGATTGTGCCAGGCTGGTCTTTGGGAAGCGGTGCAATTATAATATGCCGTCGGATTCTCCGGCGCCCGCTTCTGCGAAGAAGCGCAAAGACAAAGCAGTTAAACCCAGGCAAGATGAGTTGTCCGTTCCGGACGCCGGTTCTTTAGAGGCTTCAGTGGAACCGGTGGTTCCAACGGAGACTTCTCTGGAGTCTCAGGGGGAGACTTTGATTTTGCAGGAGGTGGTCTCTCAGGAGGCAGGTCAGGCTGAAGGGGCTTCTCAAGTTACTGTACTCCCCTCCCTTCCTAGGGTGGTTAGGCCTTCTCCCTCTGTTTCCAAGGCTTCTCCCAGAGGCAGGCCAGTTTTAGCTTCTGTTGGTGTCACTCCTAGTTCAGCAGGGTCTGTGCCTAAGAAGCACATGCTTAAAATGGCAGAAGATTTGATTACTCTGATTAGAGGTTCTATGCCCCCTCCTGATAAGAGGCCTAGGGTGGAGCCAGAGTTGGGAAGTTTTGAGCAGGCTTCGGATGTTTCAGAGTCTTCAGCTGAAGACTTGCAGGAGTACTCTCCTTATTCTGATTCTGATGCAGATGATTCCACTCCTTCTGCTTCTCCTCCAGAGGATTTTTCTTTTTCAGAGACACTTCATTCTATGAGGGAACATTTTAAGTGGGAAGGTCAGGACTTCTCTGATTCTAGGAAAAGGCTTAGGGAGTTTTTGCTGTTACCTCAGCATAGGCCCTTGGCTATACCCCCTGTTCTGGATGTTGTGGAAGATGTGTTTGCAGAGGCTTCACTTAATCCTGATTCTTTGCCTCCTGCTCCGGTTAAACCGGATAGGTATTACAGGGTGCCTGAGGCTCATAAATATCTTTATAAGAGTCCTAGGGCGGACCCAGAAACTATTAGTCAGGGACCTAAGGGTGTCAAGGCCTCTGTGGTAAAAAATCCGGTTCCTCTAGATAAAGAAGCCAGAGCTTTCGATAGATGGGGAAAGAAGGTCTATACATCTTCTACCTTAGCTATGAGGGCTTTGAATTGCCAGTTTCATATGTTGAAATATCAAAACTTTCTTCTTTCTCAATTGAAGTCTAAGGTGGATGCTCTGGCGGAAGGCATTGAGTGTAAAGAATTGCAAGATTTGGTGCATGTCTCTGAACAGGTGGGTAAGCATTCATTACAGTGTGGTTTTGATGCTGTGCAGGCCTCGTCTAGGGTGGCTGCCACTGGCTCAGTTCTTCGAGGCACGCCTGGTTGAAGGATCAGAATTTATCTGACCATGTTAAGACAAGGATTCTGGATGCTCCTTTGCAGTCTGATGTGTTGTTTGGTTCACCTGTGGAGTCAGTCTTGAAGAAAATGGAAGACAAGGCTAAGTCTATGCAGGCTGTTAAAGATTTTTGCAAGTTCAGCCTCCGAAGTTTAGTAGGAATTGGCCTGCTAAGGGGTGGACGTATCCTTCTTATGATTCTCAGTCTAGGGGTAGATCTAGACGTGGTAGGGGCAGAGCTCAGAGTTCTTTCAGGCCTAGAACAGGGAGTTCACCTGCACAATCTTCAGGTGAGGGCAGGGGCCAGTCCTTTCGTAAACAGGCCCAATGACCTACTTTTCCAGCTGCCAGATCCTTCTTGCCTGGCAGCACCTTTGGGAGGAAGGTTAGCACTCTTCAAGGAAAATTGGATGTTGGTTACCCAAGACAAGTGGGTATTGGATATCATACACCAGGGTTACAAGTTTTATTTCCATACCTTGCCTCCTTTCAAAGGCATGCCGGACATTCCTCCTCAGCAAAGATTAGAGGCTCACAAACAAATTTCTCTACTACTTCAAATAAGGGCCATACAACCGGTCCCTCTGCCAGAAGTGGGCCTAGGATTTTATTCTCGCCTGTTTCTAGTACCAAAGAAAGGAAACACGTGGAGACCAATTTTGGATTTATCCATCCTCAACACATATCTGGACATTCCCAAGTTCAAAATGTTAACGTTACAACAGCTTTTACCTCTGCTGGGCAAAGATCACTGGATGGTGACTCTGGATCTCAAGGAGGCTTACCTTCATGTTCCTATCAGGCCCAGTTGCAGGAAGTATCTGCGTTTTGGGCTGGGACTTCACATTATCAGTTCTCTGCATTGCCCTTTGGCTTATCTACTGCACCCAGAGTGTTCACGAAGGTTCTGGCTCCAGTGGTAGCTTTCTTCAGGCTAAGAGGAATACAGATCTATCCTTATTTGGACGATTGCCTGATACTGGCCCAAGGAAAGGACGAACTTCTTCATCATTTACAGTATGTGATGGCAGTGTTAAGATGCCTGGGGTATTCTGTGAACGAAATAAAGTCCAGTCTAGTACCCTCTCAGGACATGTGCTTTCTGGGTGTGAGACTGAATACAGCTTCCCAGATGGCCTTTTTGACCCCGGACAAACAAAAGAATCTTTCTCTTTACTTCCATCAGTTGTCTCATCAGTCCAGGCTGACTGCAAGGACAGTCCTTCAAGCCTTGGGGTTCATGGCATCTTGTATTCTGGTACTTCCCAATGCCAAACTGCATATGAGGAAGCTACAATGGTATCTCAAGAATGTATGGACACAGCACTGCCAAGATTTGGACACTGTCATTCAAATAATACCTTGCATTCAAAAGGAATTTTTGTGGTGGGCTCAGGAATGTCACCTAAACAAGGGACTCTCTGTGACCCGGCCAGAGGCGAGTCAGATTTTAACGACAGATGCCTCAGACAAAGCTTGGGGAGCTCATCTAAATGGAAAATGGGTACAAGACACGTGGCCTGCCAGACTCCAACATCTACATATCAACTTGAAGGAGATGTTAGCAGTCCAATTTGCATTGATAGCTTTCAAGGATTTACTTCTTCCAGGGCAGGTGTTGATTCAAACAGACAACACAACTGTCATGTGGTACATCAACAAGCAAGGGGAACGATTCTTATCCTCTATGCAGACAAGCAATGATTTTATGGGAGACTGCTCTCAGTTTACAGCTAAATCTTCAGGCAAGGTTTCTGCCAGGAGCACAGAACTCCTTAGCAGATGTGTTGAGCAGACAAATTATGGATCCCCACGAGTGGAAATTGGATCCTCATGTATTTCAGAGATTGACAGTGTTATGGGGAACTCCAGACATAGATCTGTTCGCTTCTCCACTGAATTACCAGCTGCCAAAGTTTTGCACAAAAAGGTTTCATCCCTCAGCTTGGAAAGTGGATGCTCTCTCATTCAATTGGAGCAATCTTCACGTGTATGCCTTTCCACCTCTGCCTCTCCTCCCAAAGGTACTGCTGAAGGTCAGACAGGACAAGCCAAACATGATTTTAATAGCTCCAGATTGGCCTCGACAGCACTGGTACCCATTACTGAGAAGTCTGGTACAGGAGCCTCCATGGCCTTTGCCTTTGATTCCTCACCTGCTGTCTCAGGAGAACAGTCATTTACTCAATGTCAAACTTCATTCTCTACATCTGACAGCCTGGCATATTCTGTTTTAGACCCTGGAGGGTCTCAGCTTCCACAACAAGTTTTGAATGTTATTTTGGAGGCCAGACTGCCTAGTACAAGGAAAGTTTACGCAGGTAAATGGAGGAGATTTTTATTTTGGAGTACAGCAAAGGGCTTTGATGTTTCTAAACCTAATTTAAGTGTGGCGCTTCAATACCTTACTGAGTTATTGGACAAAGGCTTGTCCTTCTCCTCTATAAAGGTTCATGCTGCAGCAATTTCTGCTCACTATGACCGTGACCCACCATTATTTTCTTAGCCTTTGTTTAAGCAATTCCTTAGAGGGGCAAAAAATATAAGACCCCCATGTAGAGCTCCTACTCCTGCTTGGGATCTCAATTTTGTGTTGGAGAAACTCACTCTACAACCTTTTGAACCTGCAGCATCGGCAGAGTTGAAATATTTATCTTGGAAGACTGCTTTTTTGTTGGCCATTACCTCTGCGAGAAGGGTTTCTGAATTGCAGGCCCTTATGGCAGTTGAGCCTTTCTTAATTTTCCACAAGGATAGGGTGTCTTTGCGTACTAACCCTTCTTTTATGCCTAAAGTGGTTTCTAGTGTGGCTTTAAACCAAACTATTCATTTGCCTACTTTTTATGCAAACCCCCAAAATAAAGGGGAAAGGATTTTGCACACTTTGGATATACACAGACAGTTGCGATATTATTTGAGCAGAACTAAAGGGTTCAGGCAGTCTCAGCAGTTGTTTGTTTCTTTTGCTTTGGGTTCTCAGGGCAAACCTGTTTCAAGACAAACTATTTCTAAGTGGATTGGTTTTGTATTGCTTTCTGTTATTCCCATCATGGTAAGGAAATTCCAGCTGGGATTAGGCCTCATTCCACTAGGGCTACTGCCACTTCTACAGCTATTTTAAGGGGGGTGGCTACTAAAGATATTTTGGAAGCAGCTACTTGGAGTTCAGTGCATACTTTCTCTAAGCATTACCACCTTCCACTTTACTCTAAATCTAGGGCTGGATTTGCAACTGCAATTTTACAAGGCATGTTGGCAGCTCCTAATGCTTTATAGTTTTGCCATCCTCCCTTACCTCTGCTTTGGGATTCTACCCATATGTAAGGACTGCAGCAATGTGAGATGAAGAACATAGTATAGTTTTGTACCTACCATAAATGTAGATGTTCGAAGATCCACATTGCTGCAGTCCAATTTACCCTCCCTCCTTCCCCTCTGTTGTTGAAGGTGGGGGTGTGGTTTGTGTTGTACATATTGTAAATATGGTTAGTGCACGGGTGGTTGGTTAGGTTTTGCTAGCTTTTGGCTTTGGCCTTTCTTGTTAGGGCCTTCTGACATCTGGGGCAAGAAAAGACTGAGGAAATGATGTCGGTCATGCGCTTTTGTACCCTGACGTCCTGATGTCAGTTTTAAGCGCCTTGACCGACGTCAGCCTAATACTTTGGTATTCGGGCCGACCGAGGACAGCGGACTACCCTTATGTAAGGACTGCAGCAATGTGGATCTTCGAATATCTACATTTATGGTAGGTACAAAACTGTACTTTTCAGACTCGCTCAAAATATGACTGATAATTCACAGCCAGTGTCTTTGTTTTATCTCTCTTTATTAAGTACTGGAATTTTTTATTGCACTTTATACACCACTGCCCGACGGTCATCAGCTACTTTTCATCCAAATGTCCATTTCATTCCCTTTTCACCAAGAGAAAGAGACTACTTAGACAGGTCCTCATTAAGGCAACCAGCAGAATGGTTTGAGTGTTTTTTCTTTATGCAGCCCTACATCCTTGTGCATTTTGACTATGTGGCGGAAGGAGGCGTGCAGTGAGTTGAAAACTCCGGTCGTACGTTTGAGGATGCTGCCAGCATGAGGCCTGTCACCAAACCTGAGGCACAGGGTATAATTTTGCCAGTGTTATAGCCCCGTGTATTCCTCAAGCACCCTAACCCACACCTTCCCTTGGAAGAACTGAATGGATTCAAAGGTTCATAGATAACTACTAGGCTAGCTGCCCTTGTGGGCAGTTTTAAGCCTAGCCAGTTTCCCTCAGTGAGAGGCAAATCCTGTACCTGTTATCTGGGAGGTAAACACCTTAACCGTTATGTCAACCTCTGGTTATGCTGCTTAACTGTTTTAATTGTTGGTGACTCCATTTATAAGGTAAACAGAAGGGGGGGATGAGCCTTGTTGACATGCATCTCTCTAGCATCAGTTGATCTGAGAGAGTTCCTCCTTTGTTCGCCTTACTTGTGGAGCACCTGTACATTTCAAAGGTTATTAACAGTTTTTCTATTAGCCCAGATTTTATTAGTATCATTTTAAAATGACACCAGTTTACTCTTTCATATTTTTTGCATAAAGGCTCATCACTGAACAGTTGATGCTAAAAGTCTTTTTTCCCTGTTAAGTTGACAGGGTTGTATTAATTGTGTTGTTGAAAGTCTGCTGTCCCTCTTTGAGACTTCATTGGTCCATATTAATTAAAATTTGGCAAGATCTTTGTCATGCTAGCATCCAGTATACTCAAATGTACTCACTGCTTAAAGCAGAGGTAGGGCTGTTACATGGTGCTTGGTGGATCCTTTCCCTCTTTAAGAATAACTGATGTAAGTGCCCATTCCATGGCAACAGAATCTTCTTTCTCCTAGTATAGAACTAAACAGTAATGGCCATGCTTCTGTTACATACTCTGGTCTCCCGATTTCCAGAATTTTGCAGGAAAAACATCATCTCCTGGTGTTTTGCCTTCTAACTGCTTTGCTTTCTGCCTCTTCTCTAGTTTCTCATTTAAGGAGATATTAATCTTTCTGCTTGCTCCAGCTACACTTTGGTAATTCAGTACCTCTTAGAAAACAGTTCTGTTTTCTCATGATGGCTTCTGAATAGGTCCTCCTAGAACACTTACATGAATTTAGGTTTTTGGGAAAGGGTTTGTTTGGTAGAACTGATTGTGGAACTTTTATTTTTGCAACTCTTCTCATTACATTCTTCTATCCTTGGTGTCTGTGAGGAGTACTTTGCTAGAAAGTTATCAAAACAGGCAGATTTGATTTATCATAATCATCAACCTCCTTTTTTCCCTTGGGTTTGGGGTGTCATGTCAACTGTTGCCATCTTTCTTGATTATTCATTGTCATGCCTGAAAGTAGCAGGTGTTATCTTGTTTCCTCTCATCTCTCCCAAATCTTTATCACCAAATTGTTTTCCGCTTTCCTGAACGTGACTGAACCACTGTAATCCATTCTCCATGACCTTCGGTGCAGCTGGGGCTACTTTTGCTTCTACTCTGATGCCCTCGTTTCTTCATCTGTCCAACAGTGTACATCCTACCACCTTTCTTAGGCACTTGATCTCCACCACCTTGAGCTCCCTCATTTGCTCTGCTGTCACTGCCCTGGTTTCTGTTTCATGCAGAAGCACTGGTCGCACCACTGTTTTACTCACCTTACTTTTCAATTTATGCATTTTTCTGTCACACACTACCCATGACACTCTATGCTACTTAGTTGCAGCATCTCAGATTCTAGCTTTTACTTCCTCAGTTGAATTTAACTTTCACCTCAGTCACACCATTCCAGATATTTGAAGCTGTTAACCTATTCCACTTTTAACCAGGTTGGAAACCCTCCAAAGACTTTCTGAGAATCCACAGGTCCAATGGCAGACTGTTCCTGAGTCTGCAGTGTGTGTTGGATACAAGCATGCTTGCTGCTGACCGACAAGTTCTTTTTCCAAAAAAAAAAAAAAAAATAGATATATTTAGTAACATGACTGCTTCATCAAGTACAGTTGGTCTTAAGTAATCTAGCAAAAGTAGGCCAGGTCAAACTTGAAGAACATGGCAGTTTGGTGGATGCTTAATGACACATAGCCCCATAAAAGCTGGCTCCAAATTCGCATTGTTTACAAAAATGTACTTTTTCGTAATTTGGGTTCCCAGATTCTACACTCGCATTGACTCTTTAACTATGTCTTTAATAAAAGTTAAAATTTTTCTTTATGCAAGTTTTTGGATTCTGTTATATTTAAGTAGCATGTCAAAAATTCTAGCGCCTTTCACCAAGGGCTTGGTTTGTCGCTAAAATCTGAAATACCAGTGTTGTATTGTCCAGTATCACCAAGGGCATGACTACAGTACTCTGGGCTGTATGTACTTGCTCCTGTGGTATGTATGTTGTCTAGTGTAGTCTAGGTCTGGTGTTGTTTTAGTAGACTGATCTGTGGGCAAGTTTGGAACAGTGTTACAATATGCAGTAATCTGGAGAACATTCACTAACACATTCAGAAATCCTCCTGTGGCACTTCTACTGTTGAATCTAGGGCCCACACCCAACAGCCTGTTTGTTATTGTGTTGCACTTACCACCCAAACATATAAAATAATGAACTGTTATTTCTTCCAAACATTTTTTAAACAACTTTATTTATCAGATTATTTTTTACTCGTTTGTATACATTGATAAAAAAAAAAAATATTGGATTAAGACTTCCCAATTTCATATACAGCAGCTTCCATCATAACTGTATTTACTCTTGTGCTTTAAAGCAAAATTTACTTTACAGTTGCTACCAGCCTACTTATTTTAGTCACCTATTTAAGCACTTTTATATATTCATAAACGTACCATTTATTTTTGTGAAAACTACTTTCTCCTTCTTTTAAAGATTCACTCACTTTTTTTTTTTTATTTCCTTTACAGTATGTAGTATGTCATTTGCAACAGACAGGTTTAACCCTTGGATCTGATGTTGGCCTTTTCATTCTTCCTCAATGTATGGGTTTGGATTTGATCCTTGGATCCATCTCTGCCGTTTATTTCAAGCCAACCCCCCCCCCCCCCCCCCCAGATCTCGTTTGCTGCCTTTGCAAACAGACACAGGTCTCTTATCTCTTGAGCATTTGGGTTTGTTAGTAGTAGCAAAGTTTATATATATATATATATATATATATATATATATATATATGTATATATAAAAACAAAACTTTGAACTCTGTTTAAATTTCCTCTCTTTCCTTTTTCAAGTCATCAGTGGTGTTAGCCTTCCTTCTATTTTAAATAGTACTCTTTTTACCATTGTTGGTATTGTCCTTCTGTTCTTATAAGAATATTTTTTCCTTACCATTGTTGGTATTTTCAAATTCCTGTTAAGTTTAAAAAAAAAAAAAAGAAATCTTAATGTTTTTTCCTTTTCTTGCTGTTATTATTCTTGTGTGCTTCCTGTGACATTTTCTCTGCTGTAATGTTGGAGAAACACACAGGGTTTAGAAAGTGCATGTCTTGTGGGCATAAAATCCTTAATTCAGATGCCCACAAGGAGTGCGTGTATTGTTTAGGGGCTGATCATCTGAATACTAGTTGTAAGATTTGTGCGACCTTTAATCCCAGGACCTTAATGGATCATTGCAGCAAACTTGCATTGAGAGGACTTTTATTGGCTGCTACCTCTTCAGGGGCTCAAAGCCCCTCCAGACACAGTGAGCATAGGAAGCGCTCCCCTATGAAGTCCCCTAGGACTTCTTTGGAGCCTCCTGAGAAATCCAGAAAGACTGTAGATCCTACTTCTCTGGATCCTAAGTCCAAATTATCGGATCCAAAGTCTTCGGATCCTAGACCTTCCACTTTAGTCATTAACATAAGCCCTGTCTCTGTACATTTGGATCCTAGAACCTCAGATCTGATATAGGGTACTAGTTGTAGGAGCACTACACCAGTGTATACCATTAAAACCATTTCTCCTACCCCGCCTTCGAGGTTGCTTCAGACACCCAAGAAGCACTCTAGGTCCCCTCCCACTTCCTCTTCTAGGTCTTCCAGGATCTTGTCGGAAGCAGATATGGATAGGACAGTGCGAAAGTTTCTCAGAGTGCGGATTGAGATGGGGGTCTCAACTCCGCCTACTACTGTATCTGTGATTATGCCACAACCATATCGTCTTCTCCAGTCGTCCCAGTGGTTTTGGAGTCCCAGGATCTGAGATCCCCAAGGAGTCTGTTGTCAGATCTGAAGAAAGCTGCTTCTTCAACTCCCAACTATTTCCTTGATCAGTTCTGCTCTGATGCCATCGGATTAGAATGGGTCTCAAAGCTGAAGTGCCAGTGTTGGATCTGAGGGGATGGGCTTGGCTTTGATTTTGTCGGATCCGTCCCTTCATCTTGGAGTCTCATCCCCTTAAAGTTTGGATCCTGTTCTGCCCTCAATGTTCAGATCCAGGGAGGTTCTGGATCTGTCCTTCTTAGGAGTTTCAGCTCCAAGGAGACAGATTGGAGTTTCTCTGTGTCTGTCTGCCTTTTGTGGTGGTAGAAAGGGCTTTTTCTCTCCACAGAGAACCGCCTTCTCATATCTTGGCTCCAACTACCTTTCCTCCATTGGGTCATAACTTTGAGTCACACTGACCTACAGGGGCAGCCAGAATCAGTAAGTACCCAGTCAGTTCCTGTGGAGGAACTTCCCCTCTCATCCGACATTTCACTTGAGCCTCCCACAGAAGAAGCTCATTGAAAGAGAACATGTAAAAGGAGACACGTCAACTCCCCTTTAGAGACTGTCACACAGGACACCGATTTTGATGAAGGAGAAGGGTCCCCCAGGTCACCACCTGATGACATCTCCTTTAGAGATTTTGAAACAGAAGAGTGGTTGGTCATCCCAAAACCCGTCGGTCATCCCAAAACCCCTCACCAGAGGAATCGATATTTTTGGAGGCTTTTGGTTCTGGCCTGTCTACTTCTTGCATTACTCCCCCCCACCCCCAGCGGATGAACTTATTGACATAGTGGTCCTTTGGGCTTGGAAGGAGCTGGACACCGTTGAACCTATTTCAAAGAGACTTGACAAGTTTTTGGCACCCCCCCCCCCCCCCCTCTGACAGGCCACACTGGTGCAAATGGTTCCCGGTAGATGCTATAGTAGTGGCGACAACCACAAAGAAGGAGCTAGCAGAAGAGAGTTCTGCTGTCCGTCTGCCTGAGAACGAGTCTAGAGCACTGTACAGGTTTAGAAAGCGAGTTTTTGCCTTGGCAACCTTTGCCATGAGGTCTCTAAATTACCTGAAACATTTCACTCAGCTTTAGAGATATTTGACCAAGGAGCTTTCAAGTACTCCCTCTTGAGTCCATGTCTGCTTGAGGACTTCAAAAGAGCATCCTCTCAGCTGGCCACTCTTTTTTTGTCCACATCCAATGAGGATGAGGTTGATCTCTCACACAGCTGAAAGCACCTCATGAGTAGCTGGTTCTGGCATTGCCTTAAGGAGAAATGCCTGGATGTGGCTTTACGACTTTGTGGAACCTTCTAAGATGTCCTTTATTAATGCTTCCTTTGATGGCACTTCTCTGCTTGGGCCGTCAGTGAAAGGGACACTGACCTGCAGTGAGAAATATGGTAAGACTCTGCTGTAGTAATCAAGTTTTCTACACCTCAACGAACATTTTCTAAGAATCAAAGAGGCGGTAAGAAGATGTGGGTCCGCAAATGCCAGGGTCCTTTCCAAGATCCATGCCGTGACAATTCCTTCAGAGGCAGAGGGAAAAATTTCAATGGCAGACGTTGTCCTAGAGACCAGGGCTTTTGGGATTCTTTCTTGGACAGGCCTTTTCAGTGCTCCTGAAGTGCTGCCCGACTGTCCAACTCTGGAGACAGTTGAAGATAGATTGTCCTTGGACCCAGATGCTTGGGCAAATGTAACACAAGGATGTTCTTCATGTTTCACTGTTGTAGTCATCATCTGTGGGTTATCCCTGCTGTGGTAGCCCTCAGCTGGCCTGAATACCAGTGTCAATGTTTTTGTGCACCAGCTGCCGTCGCCTATAGTCTGACGTCAGGTCGTCAGTGCTATAAAGCAAGGCAGGCGACGTCATTACATCATCAGTCTTGCTTGCCGTGGAGCCCTTGCAGAAGCAGTTCGCATGTGTGCCGGTTGGTCGCTACCAGACATTGAATTAAAGCAGAAAACGTCTAAAGCTAAATACCCCGTTGGGGACCCTTTTTTCTTTCTCTAACCGATGTCCGAAAAATTGACTCGCCTGTGGAAAGCAGATTTCACGGCGAGACTTTCACTTACTGCATCACTTGTTTAGGCTCAGATCACAACGTCTCTCATTGCCGGTTCTGATGATGTTCATCGTGTTTCACTGTTGCAGTCATTACACTTGGGTTATCCTGCTGGCAGGCTACCCGCAGTCTGACTGAATTCCAAAGTCCTGGTCCGGCGTCGGTTGCTGCCGCCTCTTCCCTGACGTCAGTGCGCCAGGGGTATAAAAGATGCAGCTGATGCCATTTTCTTAAGTCTTGCTTGCCGTGCAGTGCCCGAAGCAAAAGCAGTTCGCAAGTGCCAGTCCTGAGATTTTCGAAATTGAATTTCAGATCCAAAGTCTTCTATAAAGCTAAGTACCCCGTTGGGGAAACTTTTTTCTTGCTCCAGACCGATGTCAGAAAAAGTTAACAATTGTATTTCTTGTGGGAAGCAAATACCTCATAAGGATTTTCATTCTTACTGTATTCCTTGCCTAGGCCCTGACCACGACGTAGCTAGTTCTCGGTTTTGTGCTAGATTTAACCAACGCACTATTAAGCGTTGGTACAATTTTGCTTTTCATTACTTTGGCCGAAGGTTTAACTATATAATGCCGTCGGAACAACTGACAACCGGAATTCATAAAAAGCGCAAGGAAAAAGAAAAGGACAGGCATCTGAGGTCCAAAACTGACTAAGCCTCTTCTAGGCCAGTCGCCGGTTCGCTGGTTCTCAGTGAGGCGCTTTCGCAGCCCCTGACACCCGCTACCTCAGAGCCACAGGCCGCCTCCGACTCCCACGTGGAGACAGCTAGGCCTCTGGATAATCAAGGTATTGGGCCTTCGGAAACTAATCCCTCAGATGGGTCCGGAGCCGCTGAGCAGGCATCGGCTTCTGAGGGTGTTTTCAGACCTACACAGCTTTATATCAAGGCTTCTTCTGCATCCAAGACAAAGACTAAAACAGTTTTAAAGACAAGGAAACAAGTACAGCATTCTCCAGGACAGGCTTCCATGCCTAAGAAACAGATATTCAAAATGGCCGAAGACCTAATTACTTTGATCAGAGGTTCCCATCCCCCTTCTGATAAGAGGCCTAGGCAAGATACTGAATATGATTCCTCTGATCAGGTTTCCATTTCCTCTGACTCCTCTTCAGAACAGGGATACTCTATTCCTCCCTAAGAGGATTCTGATGCTGAAGAATCTATTTCTTCAGCTTCTCCTCTTGAGGATTACTCATTTGGGGAAACCCTGCATACCATGAGGGCGCATTTCCACTGGGAGAGCCAAGATTATTCAGAATCTAAGAAAAGGCTCAGAGACTTTCTACTACTACCGCAGCACAGACCTCTTGCTGTTCCACCTGTTCTAGACATTGTAGATTATGTATTTTCAGAGTCTGGCCTGTCTTCCGACTCTCTACCTCCTGCACCTGTTAAGCCAGACAGATACTACAGATTCTCATAAATTTCTATATAAAAACCGTGCTGCTGACCCAGAAACTATTTCTCAGGGTCCCAAAGGGGTCAAGGCTGCTACTGCAAAAAACCCTGTGTCCTCAGATAGAGATTCTAGGGCACTGGACAGATGGGGGGGAAAAAAGTCTACACTTCTGCTACCTTGGCTGTAAGGGCTTTAAATTGTCAGTTTCATATGCTTAATTGTCAGCAATACTTAATGTCTCTGTTAAAACAGAAAATGTTGTCAAATTCTGAATGTTCTGAGAACAAGGAATTGCATGATTTATTGCATGCAGCTGAACAAGTGGGAAAACATACTTTGCAATGTGGTTATGATTCACTGGAGGCCTCTTGCAGGCCGCTGTAACAGGTTCAGTTATTAGACGGCATGCTTGGTTAAAGGAACAGACTCTGCCTGATCATGTTAAAGCAAAATTATTGGATGCGCCATTACAGCATGATACTTTGTTTGGTGTTAAAGCAGAAGAGGTGTTGAAGAAAATGGAGGATAAAGCTAAATCTATGCAGACAGTGAAGGATTTCGTACAGGTACAGCCACCCAGATTTAGTAGGAACTGGCCTTCTAAGAATTGGTCCTTTCCCGTGTCAGACAGGCCACAAAGAGGCAGATACAGACGCCCTAGAGGCAGACAACAGCCTCAGGGCTCATACAGGCCCAAACAATGGGGTGCTTCTACCTCCAAAAGCGGAGAAGACAAATCACAGCCATATAGGCAACCGTCCCAATAACTTCCCTCTGCCAATGCCAAGCACTTATCTTTTGGCAGCACCCTTAGGGGGAAAGCTAGCACTTTTTTCACAGTAAAATTGGCACACGATCACCCAGGACAAATGGGTCCTAAATGTAGTCTCTCAGGACTACAGGTTCACTTTCACACCCTTCCAAAGGCAAAAGGTATGCCAGACCTGCCACACAATCAATGGGCAGAGGCACAAAAACAAGTTTCATCTCTCATGGACATGAGGGCCATTCAGCCGGTGCCACAACAAGAACAGGGACAAGGATTTTACTCGAGACTTTTCTTAGTACCAAGAAAGCACAAAGCATGGAGACCATTTCTGGACCGGTCTATTTTAAACACTTTTCTGGACGTTCCAAAATTCAAAATGTTGACTCTACAACAGCTTCTGCCCATGCTGGGCAAGAAGGCTTGGCTTGTAACTTTGGACCTCAGAGGCATACCTGCATGTCCTAATCAGACAATCTTGCAGAAGATACCTCAGATTCATAGCTGGCTCAATGCACGACCAATTCTCTGCACTGCCCTTTGGCTTATCTACTGCGCCCAGGGTCTTCACAAAATGCCTGGCACCAGTAATTGCATTTTGCAGACAAAGAGGAATTCAAATATATCCCTACTTGGACAACTGCCTTATTCAAGCAGAGACCAAAGACATTCTACTAAAGCATCTGGTGTTTGTAAAAAGATTGCTAATTTGCATAGGGCACACAGTAAACGAAAAGAAATCAAAACTAGTACCCTCTCAAGAGATAATATTCCTGGGTGCAAGCTTAAATACAACTGCCCAGATGGCTTATCTCATGCCAGACAAACAAAGGCAACTGACTTCTTATTTCAAAAGCATGGCAACAAAGACCCAGTTATCTGCAAGAAAAATTCTGCAGGCTCTGGGCTGCATGGCCTCCTGCATTCTGCTAATTCCATATGCAAGACTGCATATGAGGAAACTACAATGGTATCCAAAAAGTGTTTGGACTCAACATTGCCACAGCCTGGAATCATTAATTACACTCATTCCCTGCCTGCAACAGGAGTTTCGATGGTGGGCACAGGCCTGTCACCACAACAAGTGACAGCCATTCGCTTTACCCACAGCCAGGCAAACACTAACAGATGCATCAGATTATGCCTGGGGGGCCCACATGACAGGAAAATGTATTCAGGGCACATGGCCCCCAAGCCAAAGGAATCTTCACATCAATCAAAAAAAGATGCTAGCTGTACAAAATGCCCTGACAGCCTTCAAGGACCTACTTCATCCAGGACAGCTGCTGATAAAGACGGACAACACCACAGTTATGTGGTACATAAACAGTCAGGGGGGCACACATTCCTACCCCCTCTGCAGACAAGCCATGATTTTGTGGAACACAGCATTGACCTACCAAGTACACCTGCAAGCACAATTCCTGCTAGGAAAAACAAATGCTCTGGCAGACAAACTAAGCAGAAACCTCATGGATCCTCACGAGTGGAAACTACATCCACAAATCTTCAGCATGATAACAAGGAAATGGGGATGCCCAGACATAGATCTTTTTGCCTCCCCTCACAACTGCCAACTTCAGAGATTCTGCCCAAGGACTTATCACAAACAAGTATGGAAAGTGGATGCCTTGTCATTCAGCTGGAACAACCGTACAGTTTATGCCTTTCCTCCACTGCCTCTCCTCCCCAAGGTACTCCTAAAGGTCAGACAAGAGAAGCCACAAATGATACTCCTAAAGGTCAGACAAGAGAAGCCACAAATGATACTAATTGCCCCAGATTGGCCACGCCAACACTGGTACCCAATCCTAAGGAGCTTGTCCCACGGCCCTGCCTGGAAATTGCCTCAAATTCCTCATTTACTGACCCAACAAAACAATCAGATCCTGCACAGCCAACTCAGAACCCTAAATCTAGCTGCATGGCGGATAGTGTAACCATTCAGAATACACCTCTCTCTAAAGCGGTTATGGATGTTATTTTGGAGGCCAGGAGACCCAGCACCAGAAAATCTTATGCAGAAATATGGAAGAGATTCTGTGCTTGGAACCAGGCACAAGGAATTGACACGCTTGTCCCAAATATACCTCAAATTTTACAATATCTAACTGAGATGCTGGACAAAGGCCTATCTTTCGCATCAATTAAGATCCATGCCTCTGCCATTTCAGCTCATTACAATGCAGACCCACCTATTTTTTCACATCCATTGCTTAGGCAGTTCCTCAGGGGGGTGCCAAAAATATAAGACCTCCAAGGAGAGTACCAATACCTGCATGGGACCTCAATTTTGTTTTGGAAAAACTCACACAGCCTCCTTTCGAGCCAGCCAATACAGCTGAGATAAAATTCATATCATGGAAAACAACTCTGCTCCTAGCAAAAACTTCAGCAAGAAGAGTCTCAGAGTTACAGGCATTAATGGGTGTGGAACCTTTTATTATCTTCCATCCGGACAGGGGTTCTCTAAGGACAAACCCAACATTTATGCCTAAGGTGGTGTCCAGTGTGGCTCTTAACCAAACCATTCATTTGCCTACTTTTTTCCCAAACCCACAGAATAAAGGGGAGAGACTTCTGCATTCTTTGGACATACACAGACAGCTATGCTTCTACTTGGACAAAACTAAAGCTTTCAGAAAGACTGAGCAACTTTTAGTGGCATATGCTGCAGGATCACAAGGAAAGGCTATCTCAAAGCAGACCATTTCAAAATGGATACAACACTGCATTCGTTTCTGCTATTCACAACATGGCAAGTCAGTGCCTAAGGGCATTAGACCACAATCTACCAGGGCAGCAGCCACCTCAGCAGCCTTTCTCAGAGGAGTACCAACCAAGGATATTTTGGAGGCTGCAACTTGGACTTCAGTGCACACTTTTACTAAGTACTACCACTTACCTCTTTACTCTAAATCCAGAGCAGGCTTTGCCACTGCAGTTCTGCAGGGCCTTATAGCCACTCCTAATTCTATTTAGACACAGCCACCCAACCTAAGCTTTGGGATTCAACCCAAGTGTAATGACTGCAACAGTGAAACACGGTGAACATAGTACAGTTGTGTACCTACCATAAATGTAGATGTTTGAGTGTATTCACTATTGCAGTCCAGGTTACCCACCCACCATCCCCCTTTCTTTGCTGGGATTTATCTGTACTTCTCTATCCTATACAACCTATGCGGTGTATTTGCTTGTAGATGAAGGTATTATTTATTTTACTGCATGCTTTTGTTAGCAATGCTTTTTAGCCTACCCTTTTGGGGGCACCTGACATCTGGGGCAAGAAAAACTGAAGAAAATGGCTTCGGCTGCATCTTTTATACCCCTGGCGCACTGATGTCAGGGAAGAGGCAACAGCAACCGATGCCGGACCAGGACTTTGGAATTCAGGCCGACTGCAGGTAGCCTGCCAGCAGGATAACCCAAGTGTAATGACTGCAACAGTGAATACACTCGAACATCTACATTTATGGTAGGTATACAACTGTACTTTCTTCGTGTTTCACTTTTGCAGTCATTACATTTGGGGTAACCTGCTGGCAGGTTGCCCTCAGTCAGCCTGATTAACAAAGTCTTGGGTCCTGCGCCGGTTGCTGTCCCTTCTTCCATGACGTCAGGTCGTCAGGGGTATAAAACATGCAGCCGACACCATTACATCAGTCTTTATTGCCGTGCGGTGCCCGAAGCAGAAGCAGTTCGCAAGTGCCAGTCTGCCGACTCCTGAAATATTCGTTTTCTAGTTTCAGAACCGAAGTCTTCAACTTAAAGCTAAGTACCTCGTTAGGGAAACTTTTTTTCTTGCTCCTTACCGATGTCAGTAAAAGTTAATAATTGCATTACTTGTGGAAAGCAAATACCTCATAAAGATTTTCACTCGTACTGTATTCCTTGCCTAGGCTCTGACCACGATGTACCTTGCTGTCGGTTTTGTGTTTTATTTAATCCGTGCACTATCCGTTGTCGGTATATTTTTGCCTCTAAATATTTCGGTTCTCTGTTTAATTGTCCAGAAATGTCATTGGTTAGCCATCTGACTACCAGGATTCCGAAAAAACACAAAGATAAAAAAGACAGAGACAGGCCGCCGAGGTCCAAAACTGCAGACGATGCTTCTCCTAAGCCAGTCGCCAGTTAGCCCGTACTCAGTGAGGCTCTTTCTCAGCCCCTGATACCCACTACTTCTGATTCACAGGCGTCTACTAAGACCCATTCGGAGTCCGGTATGCCGCGAGATACTTCACGTATGGAACCCGCGGATGTCTATATCTTGGATGGGTCCGGAGCCGCTGTGCAGGCACCGGCTTCTGAGGGTGTATTCAGGCCTACAGACTTGCATATTAAATCGACACAGTCTTCATTACTAAGGCCCAAATTTTGATCACTGTGTAAAAAACCGACGCCCAGGCCACACGTTCAGGCCCCTATGCCTAAAAAAGAAATGATAAAAATTGCTGAAGATCTAATTACTCTAATCAGGGGTAGCCAACCCCCCTCCTGTAAGAGGCCTAGGGCTGAGCTTGATTATGAATCTTCTGGTCAGGATTCTGTTTCTTCTGACTATTCTAATGACCTGGATTTGTCCATACCTACTTATGAGGATTCTGATGCAGAGGATTCCATTCCCTCTGCTTCCCCTCCTGAGGATTTTTCTTTTGGGGAAACTTTACATACTTTAAGGGAGCATTTCCACTGGGAAAGCCAGGAATTTTCTTATTCAAAAAAGAGGCTTAGGGATTTCCTTCTTCTTCCTCAGCGTATGCCCTTGGCTATACCTCCTGTACTAGACATTGTTGATGTGTTTTTGGAATCCAGTTTGGCCCCTGATTCCCTCCTAGTAAACCTGACCGATACTACAGGGTTCCTGAGCCCCACAAGTTCCTTTTCAAAAATCCTGTTGCAGATCCAGAAACCATTTCTCAAGGGCATTAAGGCTTCTACTGCTAAAAATCCTAACCCTTTTGATAGAGACTCCAGGGGGCTGGATAGATGGGGTAAAAAGGTTTATACTTATGCAACCTTGGCAATCAGAGCTGTAAACCGCCAATTTCATATGTTAAAATATCAGCAGCATATTATTGGACTGCTTAAACAAAAAATTATGTTGATTTCTGACTTTGTGGAAAATAAAGATTTACAGGATTTAATGCATTCTGTTGAACAAGTTGGAAAACGTACTTTGCAATGTGGTTTTGATTCTTTAGAGACCTCATGCAGGGCTGCTGTTACTGGGTCTGTGCTTAGAAAGCATGTTTGACTTAAGGAGCAATCTTTGCCTGATCATGTTAAAGCTAAATTGTTGGATGCTCCTTTAAATCAGGACCGCCTGTTTGGCAATAAGGCTAAAGAAGTTCTTAAAAAGATGGAAGATAAAGCTAAATCTATGCAAACTGTTAAAGATTTTTTATAAGTGCGACCTCCAAGGTTTAGTAGGCACTGGTCTACTAAGAATTGGTCCTTTCCAGCCCCTTCCAGATCTTCTCAAGCCAAACCCAGACACAGCAAAAACCCCAGGTTTCAGTCCCAGAGGACTCTCAGAACTAAGCAGTGGGGGGCCTCCACTTCCAAGTCAGGAAATAACAAGACACACCCCTATGGTAAATAGTCTCAATGACTTCCTTTTAAAACTTCCAAGCACTTATCTTTTAACCGCCCCTTTGGGAGGAAAGATTGCTCTTCATGCAAAGAACTGGGAACTCATAACCCAGGACAAATGGGATTTAAATATAGTGCCCCAGGGATACAGATTTCATTTCCACATGTTGCCAACACCAAACAGGTGGCCAGACCTGCCCCCAAATCAGTGGGCAGAGGCTCAAAAACAAGTACTTTCCCTCATAAACATGGGGGCTATTCAGCTGGTACCAGAAGAGGAAAAGGGACAAGGTTTCTATTTCAGGCTTTTTCTGGTACCCAGAAAAGACAAATCATGGCGTCCAATCCTGGACCTGTCTACTCAACACCTTTCTGGAGATTCCAAAATTCAAGATGCTGACTCTTTCACCAGTTACTTCCTATGCTAGGCAAAGATGCCTGGTTGACAAATCTTGCAGAAGATGCCTACGTTTCAAAGCAGACTACTTGCATTATCAGTTCTCTTCACTGCCCTTTGGCTTGTCTACTGCACCCAGGGTATTCACCAAATGCTTGGCCCCGGCTATAGCATTCTGCAGACAGAGAAATATGCAGATTTACCCTTACCTGGACGACTGCCTCATTCAGGCAGACTGCAAAGAAAAGTTGCTCCAGGACCTTCTCTTTGTCAAATCAGTCTTAACCTCCCTAGGGTTCACCATTAACGAGAAAAAATCAAAACAAACCCCCACCAGGAACATTTTTTTCCTGGGAGCTGTGCTAGACACAGTAACCCAAATGGCCTTCCTATCCCCAAAAAAGCAGAGCTTCCTGCCTCTCTACTTCACCCAGCTGGCTTCCAGAAGTCACCTCACTGCAAGGAAGTTTCTGCATGCCCTGGGATACATGGCATCTTGCATCCTTCTCATCCCTTTCACCAGGCTTCACATGAGAAAACTTCAGTGGTACTTAAAGAACCTTTGGTGTCAGCACTCCCAGTCCCTAGAGACCACTCTTCCTCTGATCCCTTGTATAAGGGCTGAATTTCTCTGATGTGCAGAGGTCTGTGCCATGAACAAGGATCTTACTTTAATCCTCCACCCTTCCGCCCAGACCATCACCACCGATGCCTTAGATATTGCTTGGGGTGCTCACCTAGCAGGCAGGTGTACCCAAGGTCTTTGAAATGCCCAGCAACTTCACTTGCACATCAACCAGAAAGAAATGATGGGAGTGCAAAAGGCTCTGACTTCCTTCCAACCCCATCTCAGGCCAGTGGTCTTCCTTATAAAAACAGATAACACCACAGTAACGGGGTACATCAACAAGCAGGGGGGCACCCAATCTCTACTCCTGTGCAGGTTAGCCATGAGTCTTTGGCTTATAGCAACCTCCATGGGGCTACACCTAATTGCCCAATACTTGCCAGGGGTCAACAACTCACTGACGGACCACCTAAGCAGAAACTTACTGGTGCCCCATGAATGGCAGCTCCACAAAGAAATCTTTCTGCAAATCACCCAGGAGTAGAGGACCCCAGAAGTGGACCTCTTTGCCACGCACCCTCAACCACCAGCTGCACAAGTTCTGTACCAGGGAGTATCACCTTCTTGCATGGAAGGTGGATGCCTTGACCTTCCCCTGGAGCTCCCTCTTTGTGTACGCATACCCTAGTCTGCACTTTATTCTCAAGGTTCTGATCAGAATGAGAGAGGAGAGACTGCAAGGGCCAACCTCATTGCTCCAGATTGGCCCAGGCAGCATTGGTACCCCTTATTACGCAGTCTGACCTTACAGCCTCCAAAGCTGCTTCCCCTGATGTCAGACCTTTTGACCCAGGAGAGGGGGAGGCTACTGCACCCAGACCTACAGACTCTCAAACTTTCAGCATGGCTTATACACTAAAAACTAACAAGGAGTCCCTGTTAAGCAAACAGGTCCTGGACATCATCACAGAGACCAGAAGGCCCACCACAAGAAAATCATATGGAGGAAAATGGAAAAGATTCTGCTTCTGGAAACAATCAAAAGGGGCAGTATCTCCCAACCTTTCATCCCTCTCATCCTGGATTACCTAGCAGAGTTGATCAATAGTGGCCTCTCTTTCTCCTCTATTAAAATCCATGCCTTGGCCATATCTGTCCATTATGATTCAGACCCACCCCTCTTCTCTCATCCTTTGATTAAGCAATTCCTCAAAGGGGCTTCTAATATCAGGCCGCCTAGAAGGCCTCCGATGCCACCCTGGGACCTGAATTATGTGTTAGAGAAACTAACCTTACCTCCTTTTGAACCTGCTGCTTAAACAGAATTGAAATACCTCTCTTGGAAGACTGCCTTCCTACTAGCTATCATCTCAGCCAGAAGGGTCTCGGAACTTCAAGCTGTCATGGCTGTCGAGCTCTTCATTATTTTCCATGCAGACAGAGTCTCCCTGAGGACTAACTCTTCCTTTATGCCCAGGGTGGTATCTGATGTGACCCTTAACCAGGCCGTACACCTTCCCACCTTCTTTCCCAACCCTCAAAACAAGCGAGAAAGAATTCTACACTCACTAGACATGCACAGACAACTCTGATACTATCTGGACCGTACTAAGCCATTCAGAAAAACAGACCAGCTTCTTGTAAGTTTTGCCCCAGGGGCAGAGGGGAAGCCCATCTCCAAACAAACCATTTCGAAATGGATTTCACACTGTATCCATTTTTGCTACAGACTGCATGGAAAACCCATCCCCAAGTCTACCCGTACCCACTCCACTAGAGCAACCTCCACTTCCACTGCCTTCCTCAGAGGAGTACCTACCAGGGACATCTTGGAAGAAGCCACCTGGTGCTCTGTCCATACCTTTACAAAGCATTGCCACATACCTCTCTTTTCTAAGTCTAGGGCAGGGTTTTCCTCTGCAAATCTGCAGGGCCTCCTGACCCATACCTAGGACTCAACCTATCCTTCCACCCTTTTCCTCAGCTTTGGGAATTGTCCCACAGGTGATGACTGCAACAGTAAAACACGAAGAACATAATAGAGTTGTGTACACTTACCATAAATGTAGATGCTCGAGTGTATTCACTGTTGCAGTCTTGGTTTCCCTCCCTCCATCCCCCATTTAACATCTTCCCCTAGGAGGACACAAGCTTCCCAAGGTGGCTTTTAGCCACCAGCACCACTTCTCTCTTTTCCTTTGTGCTTCTGATGGGTTAGAGCAAGAAAAACTGATGCAATGACGTCGGCTGCCTTGCTTTATAGCACTGATGACCTGACATCACACTACAGGCGACGGCAGCCGGCACACAATAACATTGACTCTGGTATTCTGGCTGGGCGAGGGTACCACAGCAGGGATAACCCACAGGTGATGACTGCAACAGTGAATACACTCGAACATCTACATTTATGATAAGTGTACACAACTGTACTTTCTTGGGTGCAAAGCATAATATCCAGAGGTTATTCCATTCCATTTTCCCTTCTTTCTTTTACAGAAAGGAAGAAACCTCCGACATTCCACTCATTCAGAGGAAGGTGACAGCACAATTTTGAAGTTGCTAGACAAAAGAGTCATCCAAAAGGTCCCTCCAGACCAGATAAGATTCTGAAATTATCCACGCTTCTTTTAAGTGCCAAAAAAAAAAAAACAGGGGACCTGAGACCTGTTTTGGATATAAGCAATTGAAATCAGTGTGTAAAGAAACCAAAGTTCCGAATGGTCACGATCCAGTCTATTCTGCCTTTTCTTCGCAAGGATGATTGGATGTGCTGTATAGATCTTCAGGATGGATACTATTGCATCAGAATATACAGACAATTCAAAAGGCATCTTCGCTTTCATCTGGGAGCCAGTCACTACCAGTTCAGAACCCTGCCCTTTGGACTCACCATAGTCTCCCAGAGTGTTAACCAAGTGTATTGCAGTGGTGGTAGCTCACTTGAGACTCACAGGATTCCAGGTATTTCCATATCTAGATGACTGCCTCCTTAAATCCCCTCCAAGCATCTACTTCTGTATGCCATGGACTCTTTGCTCCAGACTTGCAACTTTTTAGACATAACTACAAATCATGCCAAGTCAAATTTAAACCCAGTACAGTGCTTGGAGTTCATCGGTGCTCATCTAGACACGATGAAACAAATAGTATCCTTACTTCAGCATCATACGTCTACGATAAGGATTCAAGTTCAATTTCTCCTTACTCTTTGAAAGCCTCAGGCAATTTCAGTGCTGCAAGCCTTAGGTTATATGTCAGCAGCCATTGTTTTACTTCCTTTTGCAGGTTCTGCAATGGATACCAGTTGTACAGTAATCCATTCTCTACCAATAACTGTCCTATCCAGGCAGGCTCACCCCTGTTTGAAGAAGACACATCCGTTGTAGGATGCAGTCCAATCTACATCTAGACAGACCTTTTGTCCTTCCATCCGCTATGGACACCGTGACCATGGACACGGTTTACTATGACAACGTTCCACTTTGACGAAGTCCGGAGGCTGAATGGCGTGGCGACAATGTTGAACCTGACATGTTTGACGTACAAATCTCGACCCATGTTAAAGCCTGTTCCAAGGTCGAATTCAAGACATACTTCCACAGTGTCGGACTTGGACACTGTCACTTTCACGGACGTGGGTCGATGATACTATCATTTGACAGAGTCCACTTCAACATTGTCATAGTAAACCTATGGACACTTCTCAATTGGGGGGGGGGGGGCATTTCTTGGGAAGAACGATCCAAGGCATGTGGTTCCCCCAAGAGACCAAGATGCATATCGGTGTTCTGGAGATGACAGCAGTCTTTTTAGTGTTGCAAGTCTTTCAGAATACTCTCCCCTTAAGAATGCTTGCAGTTCAGACCAACCACAGGTCTGTGGTCTTGCACATCAGCTAGAAAGGAGGAAGCCAATCTTACCACCTTTGCAGAGAGGCCATGAGAGTATGGGAATGGGAGATCTCTTCAGACCATTTTCTAATTGCAACGCACATTCTGGGGAAACCAGTGTGTTAGCATAAAAGCTCAGCAGATCCATTCTAATGCCCCACAAGTGGTCTTCATTCAGTCTGTGGGGGAAATGATCTTCCGGCATATTGGCCAAACTTGTTGCAACCTATTTGCTACTCCCCTCAACAGCAAGTGCAGTAAATAATTTACCCTGTTCCCCCCTCAGGGAGAGTCACCGAGAGGTGCTTTGATTCACACTTGGCCCCTCAGGTCTCCTTTATGCTTACCCTTCCTCTTCCCCTAATTCCTAAATTCCTACAGAGAGTAAGCAGGCTGAAGAGCTTAGTGATCCTCATTGCTCCCTTCTGACCTCAGCAGGTATGGTTCCCCTTTCTGCAATCTCATCTTCCTTATTCTCAATGGATATTGGAGTCCTTTCTAAATCTCCTGTAACACCCATCAGGGATCCAGCATCCCAACATTCGGCTCCCTAGTACGCTGTCGTAGACGCAGGTTGTTGAATGCGTCATTGTCGAACTGAAACACGCAAAAAGGCAAAATAGCAAAGCTGCTTTTCAGCGAATACTTAACCTGGAAAATAATTTATTTTGCCGCTTTCGCTACTTTGTCTTTTTGGCACTGTAGTGTGATCTCGGAGTTGGTATATTTAAGTAGGGGGGTGTGGGGGGTGTAGGGGTGCTTGTCCCCCTGCAAACTCATTGTTTACTGTGCAACGCACAGTGATCTTTTTCCTGGAAGTGCAGTGACTGTTTGAAAATGTCGAAGTTGACATTTACAGTCACCACACTTCGATTATTATTTCGTTCATTAATTTAAATTTCGTGGTTCTGGTTTTGAAGTTTCGACGTTGTAAGCTTTCGCTTACATGGGGTCGATTATGTGTTCGCTCTTCTGAGCATGCGATATAATATAGACCCCAACATTCGACCCCTATGACTAACTGCATGGTTTCTTCGGTTTACTATCACATCACCGATGTGACTTCAGTTGAATTTCACTAGTGTGAAACGGCAGATGTTAAGTTGTCTATCTCGCCTTCATTCTTGCTGGATGTCCGACTCGGCCACTCTAAAAGCTCGAGAGTTGGTTCCACCGGCTCGAGGCTCCCCTTATATCCCACAATGCTAGGCGTGAATTACCTCAGATCTCGTTTGCCGCTACAGCGATCGAGGTGTTTGGTTTCTACCGGCTTCAGGTGAGTTATTGTAGAATAAAGTATAGTCTACTTAAACCCCTTTAATTTAATTCATTATTGTTATTTCCCTTAGTTTAGTGGATTCAGACCTCCTTTTCTCCTGTTTTCCACTCTTTCTTCCACAAAGAACTTATTGTTCTTCCCTCAGGCCTTTGGGCCTTTCCATCCCCTTAGGGAGTGTTTGTGTTTCTTGTTAGGGAACTAAAAACTTGGGATAGTATAATTTTTAGTTATAATTTTTTGAAATTTAGTTTGTGTAAAGTGTAATCAGTGTGCTTGAGTGTGTGTTTGGTTACACTTTCCTTTACAATGTCTAAGGATTCAAAGGTCTCAGGCTTCAAGAAGTGTGACTCGTGCTGTCAGAAAATGTCTCTGACAGACGGTCACACTTCTTGTGTGTACTGCCTGGGACCTTTACACCTGCAGGACTCTTGTGCTGTATGCCATGGCTTCAGCCCTAGAGTCCTGCAGGAAAGAAAAAACAAACTCATACTAAGAGGTTTGCTTAAGCCTGAAGGTTCCCTTACTGCTACCTCGGGAAAACCTTCCAAGGCTTCTAAGTCCTCGACTCCAGCTTCTGAGTCGAGGCCTAAGGTTTCGAAACCTACTGCTACATCGGCTCCGGCTGGAGCCGATGAGTCTTTGACTACAGCTTCTGTGGTTCCCTCGGCTCCGGCTGGAGCCGAGGTATTGGAAATTCCTGGGTCGGCTCCGATCAGACCATCGGAGCCGACATCTAGAAAGAGGTCTAGGTCACCATCCCTTGGCTCCGTTCATTCGGCTCCAGCGTCTCCCTTGCTGTCTGAACGGAGCCATAGATCTCACTCCTCTAGATCATCGAGGCTCTCGGATCATGACCTTCAGAGGGTAGTGAGTTGACTTCTAAAGTCCGAGTCACTGGCCCAAATGCTTCAGAGCCCGACTCATCAGTCGATGCTTCAACCTATTCCTCAAAATATTCCTCCTCCGACTCCTTTGAGCTCGGAGCCGGGGCGTCTCGGAACCGAGACTGTGGTAGCATCGGAGCCGATACAATTGTCTTCGGTTCCGTCGTCAGCTCCGATTTCTTCCTTTGAAGAATCTCGGCGCCGGACTTCCCTCGTCGGCTCCGAGGGAGTGAGTGGCATCGGACCCTTGTCCGACCCCGCTCTCCCTCTCGGTGCTTCGGCGCTGGTGAGTTCGGCTCCATCGGCCTCGGAGCCATCTCTGTCGGTGCCGAGGGAGGTTCTCAGCTTCTCGGAGCGGGGACCTCTGGCTCTGCCTGACAGGGGTGCGTTCGAGGTCATGCGGAGTGTGTTGGAACCTGGTTCAGCTCCACAGTCGGCTCCGTCCGCCCCTCCCTCTTCGGTGCCTCAGGTGATGTCTACTCTCTCCCTCATCCCTGACCGCAGAGAGCCAACTCTTCAAGAATCCCCTGTGGGGATTTCATCCTCTTCCGAGGCCTCTCCTGATTTAGCAGGGGAGCCCCCTAGGAAGAGAAAGTGTAAGAGGAAACACATAGACTCACCTGAGTCTGTCACCTCTGACACAGATTTAGAGGATTCCGAGGGTTCCCCCCGTTCCCCTTCTGAAGATGTCTCCTTCGCAGACATTCTAGAGATTCTTAAACAGAGGGGAAATTGGCCAGCCCTTAACCCTTCGGAGGATGAATCTGTGTATCTTGAGGCGTTTGGCTCTCGCCCTTCCACCTCCTGGGTGTCCCCTTTGACCCCCTCATGCAGGTGGTAGCAAAGAAGGCCTGGACGGCTCCTGACTCAGTGGACCCCACCCCCAGGAGACCTTCAAAGTTTATAACGGCACCGACTGATAAACAATTTCTGACCAAAGGAGTTACTGTGGATGCTATGGTGGTAGCTGCTGCCACCAAGAAGGAACTAGCTGATCCTTCAGTGCCTGTCCATCCCCCTAATAAGGAATCTAGGTCTATGGACAGGTACGGGAAGCGGATGTTTTCGTCAGCGACCTTTGCTATGTGTTCGCTGAACTACCTATGCCATTTCACTCGTCTCCAAAGAGACTTGATCAAGGAAGCGAGTGAGATGTTGAAGGATCCTACGGCTGCGGGTTTTCAGGACAAGATGAACGCCCAGCTGGCTACCCTGGATTCTATCGCTAACTCCTCCATGCGCCTCCTTTCATATGCGGCTGATGGAGCGAGCAAAGCCGCAGGGACAGGTGTCGCTTTACGCCGGCATGCCTGGATGCGACTATGCAATTTTGCGGACCCCTATAAAACGTCTTTCACTAATTCCCCGTTTGATGGATCATCTCTCTTTGGTCCTCAAGTGAAAGAAACCTTGACTAGGTGCGAGACGGATGGCAAAACTCTGTCTGGCGTCGGAGTCTGTTTTTCTACTCCTTCTAGACCTTACCCCAAAGGCCAGAAAAGTGGGAAAATGTGGTTCCGCAAACAATCTCAAGGGAATTTGCCTGATGCACAGAGTCGGTTCCCCTCCAGAGGCAGAGGAGGGAACAATAATGGTAGACGCCGCCCCAGAGGCAGAGGGGGTCCGCAGAACCAGGGCAATCGAGAAACTTTTTCCGATAAGCCCTTCCAGCATCCCTGAGGTGTTGCCCGACTGTCCACCTTCGGAGGCAGTCGGGGGAAGATTGTCACTGTACCCAGAAGCCTGGCTATCCCTAACTCAAGACAAGTGGGTACAGTCCATCATTTCCGAAGGCTATTCCATTCCCTTTGTTCGCATTCCAAACCAATCAAAAAATCCCTTCCAGATGTTCCACCGGCTCAAAGGGCTCTTGCAGCTTTGGAACTTTCAAAGCTGCTTGCCAAAAGAGCAATTCAGCCAGTTCCAGCAGACCAGCAAGGATCCGGAATCTACTCCAGGTTCTTTTAGTTCCAAAGAAAACAGGGGACTGGAGACCAATTTTGGATCTCAGTATCTTGAACAAGTCTGTCAAGAAAACAAGATTTCGGATGGTCACGCTACAGTCCATCCTTCCCCTATTGGGAAAGGAAAACTGGATGTGCTCTATAGAACTTCAGGATGCGTACTATCATATAAAAATGAACAGACGCTCCAGAAGATTCCTCCGCTTCAGGCTGGGAACCAGTCACTTTCAATTCAGAGCCCTGCCCTTTGGACTCACCACTGCTCCCCGGGTGTTTACCAAATGCATGACAGTGGTAGCTTCTCACCTGAGATGTCAAGGATTCCAGGTGTTTCCATATTTGGACGACTGGCTCCTCACAGCTCCCACCAAGCATCTTCTTCTAGTGGCCAGAGACTACACCTTTCGCATTTGTCAAAAGCTAGGCATATCAATAAATTGCGAAAAGTCTGTTTTGTCGCCTTGTCGTGCTATTACCTTCATAGGCGCAAATCTAGACACAGTCAACATGTCTGCGAGACTAACAGATCAGAGAATAACAGACATACGCAAACTGGTCTCTCTTCTCTTCAACAGCAACAAAGTCAAAGCCAGGTTAGTTCTGAAAGTATTGGGGATTATGGCGGCTGCTATCCCTCTACTTCTATTAGCCAGATTCCACATGAGAATCCTTCAATGGATGCTCTTTACACAATGGTCATACCAGCACTTCCGATGTCCCACACCATTATGATTACGCAAACATGCAAGAATCATCTTCTGTGGTGGATGTCTTCCCCTCAGCTCTTCCTGGGAAGACCCTTTGTTCCCTCCCCTCCGGTTGCTACTCTGACAACGGACGCCTCCCTGATCGGGTGGGGGGGGGGGCATTATCAGGGCAGAACTGTCCAGGGCATATGGCAACCAGACGAATGCCACTTGCATATAAATGTTCTAGAGATGAGAGCAGTGCTTTTAGTGTTGCAAGCCCTTCAAGACTCTCTCCCCTTGGGAACGATAGCAATCCAGACGGACAATATGTCTGTAGTGTGGTATATCAACAAACAAGGCGGGACCAGGTCCTATCCCCTATGTCGAGAAGCACTCAGACTGTGGCAATGGGCGATTTCTTCTCAGCGGTTTCTGATAGCAACGCACATCCCCGGGAAGTCCAATCAAATCGCGGACAAGTTGAGCAGAGCTGTCCTCATGCCTCACGAGTGGTCTCTGAAAGATTCTATTGTGGGAAAATTTTTTCTCAAGTGGGGTCAGCCTTGCTGCGCCCTTTTTGCTACTCCCCAAAACAGCAAGTGCAAAGATTATTTCACCCTCTTCCCCTTACCAGGCCAGCCCAGCAGAGACGCTCTAGTCCAAGTTTGGCCCCGGGGACTTCTGTATGCATTCCCTCCCTTTCCACTAATCTCTCAAGTGATACAGAAAGCTATCGCTCAGAAGGCCTCATTGATCCTCATTGCTCCTTACTGGCCTCGACAGGTTTGGTTCCCCTTTCTACATCAATTTCTGTTGGAGCAACCCTGGCATCTGGACCTAGTTCCAGATCTTTTGATCCATCAGTCGGGTCAGTTTCATCGCTCCCTAACATCTCTAAAACCTCACTGCTTGGTTCCTCCAGTTCCTACCTTAGCCAGGCTTCCTCAGATATCTCACACTGTTTGAGATATTTTAATAGCTTCACATAAATCTTCCACTAGAAAAATTTATCTTAGTAAGTGGAAACGGTTTGCCTTTTGGGCTCAAGGAAGGGACTTAGATCCTTTCACTGCTCCCATCCAAATGGTTCTTGATTTTCTAGCTGAACTCTTTCATGCAGGTTCATCTCCTTCTACTCTCAAAGTTCAATTGGCAGCTATATCTAACTTTCATGTAGGCATTTCAGAGTCTGCCATCATGTCCCACAAGCTTTGCAAAGCCTTTTTGAAGGGAGTTTTTCTACTCAGACCTCCTATAAGAAATCCTCCTCCTTCGTGGGACCTTAATTTAGTTCTCAGTTCTTTGATTCTCCCCCCTTTCGAACCTGCAGCTTCCTGTTCATTAAAATTGCTATCATGGAAGACTCTCTTTCTGGTAGCTATTACTTCAGCTAGAAGAGCTTCAGAACTTCATGCACTCAGCTGTCGACCACCATATCTGTTGTTCCATAAAGACAGGGTATGCTTACGAACCAACCCGTCCTTTTTACCTAAAGTAGCCTCTGCGTCAAACCTAAATCAAAGCATTGACCTCCTGTGTTTTTCCAGAATATTCTAATAGGTCTGAACAAAAATTGCATTGGCTAGATGTTCATCGTCAGTTAAGGTACTATTTGGATAGGACCAAACAATTCAGAAAAACTGACCAGCTGTTTGTCTCTTATGCAGAAGGCAGAAAGGGACTTTCTGTTTCCAAGGTATCACTATCTAGATGGCTAACATCTCTGATTTCCATTGTTTATGAAATTAGACACCAAAAGCTGCCTAACAAACCTAAGGCCCACTCCACCAGAGCTTTGGCTACTTCTATAGCCTTCCAAGACAGACTGCCTATTGACACCATTTGTGCAGTGGCTACTTGGGCTACTCCTCACACTTTCATTTCACATTATAAGTTGGATTTAGCTTCTAGACATAGAGCTAACTTTGGTACCACTGTTCTCAAGAGTCTGTTCCGTTAGGCCACCTGGGACAAGGTGCTAGGGACGCGGTCCCATCCAGCAAGAATGAAGGCGAGATAGACAACTTAACATATAGAAGTTATGTTCTTACCATAACGTTCCATGTTAGTTGTCTTCTTCTCGCCTTCTTTCTTGCGTCCCACCCTCCTTCCCCCTGGCCTGGACAGACCTAGAGGAGTTTGATTGTGACCTCTCTTTCTACCACCTCTTTTGCTATAGGTATATGCTCTGCTGTGCATATTTTCCTAGATCAGGCTTCAAGTCACCTTTCCTCTTTCCCTTTGTTTTTAGAGGTGGACTCTCTTTTTCCAGTATTTCTGGTTTTATTATTAGCTGGGCCTAGCTCACAAACGAGATCTGAGGTAATTCACGCCTAGCATTGTGGGATATAAGGGGAGCCTCGAGCCGGTGGAACCAACTCTCGAGCTTTTAGAGTGGCCGAGTCGGAGCCGAGGTCGGCTCCGAACCCATCCAGCAAGAAAGAAGGCGAGAAGAAGACAACTAACATGGAACGTTATGGTAAGAACATAACTTCTATTTTTGCACTATGAAAAACTGAATTACACAATGTCGAAACCTGCAACAGCGAATGCAAAACAGCATTCGCTGTTGAGTTTTAGTAGTGTGATGCAGATAGCACTATAGTGGGGATCGGGAAATGTATCCTTTCCCTCACTGTAGTGTGATCATGGAGTTTGTATATATATAAGTAGCAGGGGGTGTGGGGGGTGTAGGGGTGCTTGCCCCCCTGCAAACTCATTGTTTACTGTGCAACGCACAGTGATCTTTTTCCTGGAAGTGCGGTGACTGTTTGAAAATGTCGAAGTTGATATTTACAGTCACCACACTTCGATTATTATTTCGTATTAATTTAAATTTCGTGGTTCTGGTTCAGCATAACCATGATTCGCTGTTGTGCGATCCAGTGATATGATAGGTAAACCGGTTTCTCCACTTCCAGTAATAGTTAATACAGTCCAGGCTTTCTTCTCCGGTATACAATATCATTTTGGCTTCTGAAAAAGAATCCACCAAAAAGGTTTACAGACGTAAATTGAAAAGATTCTCGCTGTGTGCTTTGAGTAAAGACACTGACCCTTTTTCTGCCCCAGTTACAATTCTTGACAATGCTGTTTCAGGAAGGAGCTAGTTTTTCTGCTATTAAACATCAGCTAGCAGCTACAGTGGATATAAAAAGTGTACACATCCCTGTTAAAATGCCAGGTTTTTGTGATATAAAAAAATTAGACCACAATAAATCATTTCAAAACTCCCTCCCCTTCAATGTGACCTTTAAGCTATACAATTCAATTGAAAAACAAATCTGTTAGGGGAAACAAATATAAAAAATAAAAAATATATACAATGTGCTGGTTGCATAAGTGTGCACACCCTTAAACTAATACTTGGTTGTGTGTGCACACTCTTAAACTAATACTTTGTTGAACCACCTTTTGATTTAATTACAGCATTCAGTCTTCTTGGTACACACCTGCCATCAATTAAAGAGACTCTGATTAACCGCCAATAAAGTTTCGCTGTCCTAGTAGGATTTGCTGACATTTACTCAGTTGCCTGCTACAGCAAAAGCCATCCTTTGCAGAGAGCTTAGAAAGCATTAAAGGGATCTTATTGTTGAAAGGTATCAGTCAGGAGAAGGGTATAAAAAAATTTCAAAAAAACGAATAGAACAGAAAACGCTCTCTTTATTAAAAAGAACAAAGCTTTCGGGAATGCCCCTTCAGTGTTTAGTTAATGTATTTAAGAATAATCACATGTATATATACGCAATGAATCACAACCACATGACACAGCCATCCTATAAAAACATAATAGAAATACTTAAATTTCACTTAATTAATAAATTGTCCTTAAAGGGCAATTACATAAAAGATACTTATAAAATATATACTACATCTATATTTTCATTGAAAATATATACAAAAAATTCATAACTAATACTTCATTCAATTTACAATAAATATATGTAGTGATTTATGCTCAGTAATAAAATTAGTCATATTGCTTTTGTTTATAGGTTCATAGGTTCATACTAGGCTATCTGCCCTAGGGCATTTATAAGCCTAGCTAGAGTGTGTTTGGCTTTTGCCACCCATTTTAAATTAATTTTGCTATGCCCTTTTTCGAGGTTAGTATACTGTGCACTCATCAAGATTCCTCTTGAAGAGAGTCAATGAGGGACTCTGCCTAACCTGGACTGGGATTTTATTCCAGAGTGAAGAGAGCCTCTGGGTTATGAATCTGTCCCTCCAGCATGTCCCATTTATTTCAGTGCTGAGGTTCAAGTCTCTCGAGCACGTAGCTCGATGGGATTTGGATTTTCTGAGGTGCAGCATGTCCATTAATTCCGGGTTGGACATGGCTTTATACGTCAGGCACAGATCGCCTCTGAGCAGGCAGTATGCCACTGAGTAGAGCTGGAGTTTCTTTAACCGGGCAGCATATGGCATCTGTTTGAGCCCTTTGATCCTCTTGGTGAGGTACTTTTGGGATCTTTCCAGTTGCTGCAGGTGTCTGTTAAGGTACATCCCAAAAGGGGCATTGTACTCAATTATGGGCCTGATGAGGGATGAGTAAAGAAGCATGATGACCTCCCCTGATCTAGATGTGAATCCCTTCATGATTAGGTGGGCTATATGAAACGTTTTTCTAACCACTTTGGCCACATGGTTGTCAAATGAGAGATTGCTATCAACTTGGGTCCCCAGGTCCCTAATTACTTCTTCTGTACTTAATGGATTACCACCTATGTGGTAATTTGTGGGCACTTTGTTTTTGCCAAAGGGGATGACTATACACTTTTTGGCGTTTAGCTTGAGGCCATGGCTCTGGCATCAGTTGTCTGTTTCTGTGAGGCCATTTTAAGCCCGGGACACCGTCTGGTCCCGTTGATGCTGTGTTTTTTGCTTTGGAGAGGGCGGCTCTTACCTGAGCATCTGAGATGTCAGGGGGCAGCACTCTGCTGGGATAGATATTTTCCCTTTTGGTTGGGGGGGAGAAGTTTGCGCTGAACCTGTCAGCTAGGATGTTGGCAATGTCTGTGGGTTTGGTGTATTTTTTGTCATTTTGGACTAATTCTGAGCATATCTGGGAATTCCCACCCAGGTTCCTAACATAACTAAAGAAAGCCTTGTGATTATCCTTAGTGTCCTGTGCAATTTTTCTCTCGAAGCTGGCCTTAGACGATTTTATGAGTGCCCGTAGTTTTTTGCTAATACTGATCAGAGATGCCTTCCCTTTTTGGGATTTTGCTCTGTCATGTAGTAGCTTCCTCCTTCTGTTGTATAGTTTGTTTATGGCTGGGGTCCACCAGACAGGACGTCTGCCTTTGGAGTATTGGGTCTTGGTTTTATTTGGGATTGCATGATCCATCATAGAATGCGTTTATAAAGGATTCTGCAGTCTGGGCCGTATTTTCCACAGGCCCGGGGGCTTTGAAGGATTCCACCTCGGTTTTGAGGAGTGTGAAATTTGCTTTAGAGAAGTTTTTCACTGTGGTTTTCTGGGCAGGGGGTGGGGTCGGGATGTGAATATCCAGTGAGATTAGTTTATGGTCTGATCTTACCAGTGAGGGATACACTTCTGGTCTGGAGCATAGAGTCCCCATGTTGGTGATGATCAGGTCCAGTATGCTTTCCCCTCTTGTGGGAGTGGTAACAAGTTGTTCCATAGCATTTGAGTTTATAAATTCTAGGAACCTTTGGGCTAGGGTGTTGGAACTAGAGTAATGCTCCCAATCTATGTTTGGGTAGTTGAAGTCACCCAATATAATGGTGTTTGGAGAGACCTTCGTATTTTCCAGTGTTCTCAGGAAGGCCGAGTGGGGTTCATGGGTTTGGGAGGGTGGTCTGTAGCAGGCTATAAACTGGAAGGCAGTTTTACCCACTGTTAGTTGCACATGGATAGTCTCTGATGCTTTGTGCTGTGCCACCAACCTGGAGGTGTGGGTATCTTTGACGAATATTGATACTCCCCCTCCTTTTGTGGTTCGGTCCACGTTTTTGGGCCGAAAAGCATGGTATGAGGTATAACCTGGTAGTGCTGGGGTGCTCTCGGGAGCCTTGAACCAGGTTTCTGTTACTACACAGATATCGATGTTCTCCATGCTAAGGAGAGTTTCGAGTGCGTGCATCTTGAGGTTTGGACTTCTGGCGTTGAGTAGCATTACTCTTAGTTTCTTATCCCTTGTGATACCTATGGAGGTGGGTTTGTCTTTTGAGCCTTGCCTTAAAAAGGCACTATGGGGGTAGCAAGAGCCTTTGCCAATATCCGAAAGCCCAGGGGTGACAGGTGCAAGCCGTTCCTAGCGAAGCATCGTGGCTTGTCGAGCATGTCATCCCAGGCAGACAGGCATTGGATCCCCTTTGAATGACACCAATACTTAAGCCAGTTGTTGAAATTGATCATCTTGTCTTCATATTGTGGCATCATTCTTGGTGAGGGTAAGATGCTATTCAAGGTCAGGGTCATACCAGCCTGGGCTACATGCTCAGAGAGCTCCTCTATGTCTCTCTTCATGTAGTCCAGGGAGGTACGTCTCAGGTCATTCACACCAGCATGGACAATGACTGAGTCATATTTGTACTTGCCTTGGAGTGACCTGAGTGCTTGTGTTATGTGGCGGATCCTAGCGCCCGACAAGCAGCTCACCGTGACCTTCTCCTTGTTCAGCCTGGTGAGCATGACGTCAGTGTGCCTGATGATAGAGTCACCTATTACAAGTGTATCAGGTGTGTTGTTTAGCCTTAAGGGTTGTGACTGTTCGGCACACTGGCTTTGTGAGCTATGTGTTGCATGTGTTTTGTTTTGGGGTAGCGGTTGCTTGGGTGTCTGCTTTGGAGGTCTCTGCTGCTTAGGCAGATTTTTATTTAGAGCCTCCGAGTATGTTTTTGTGTGTTTGTGTTTGGTTTGCTGTCGTGGTAGGTCTATGTGAGACTGGAATTGTAGTGAGTGTGGTTTCCTTCTCCTCCTGACTGGTTATGCCTGTACTGAGTTGAGAGAGCTTAGCCTCCAGTTTGGCTATATGGTTGCATCTCTCAAATGTGTTGGAATTTGTTGGGAGGAGGAGAGGGTTGTCTGTGCACATGAGGCAGTTGTAACATTGCCTCAAGATTCCTACATTCACCAGCTGGACTGGAGAGGAGATTGACAACTGACCTTTGGACATGCTAGAATAGTATTGGGAATTCCTTTATAATTGAAAAAAGGGCCAATGGGGAACAAGGTACTCAAGGGGAGTTTGTGAGGTTGTAGTGCTTTTAATTTTTTAGTGATGACTTTGTGAGCAAGTGCCAGGTAACTTAAATGCAATGTGTTAGAGGTAACTTAAATGCAAAAACGACAAACAGTAACTTTCTTTCAAGTGAAACAAGGAAATAAGTACAGTAAGCAATGCAGATATCACTAGGGATCCACAGAAGCACTGAAAAGCAGCGTTTTAGGTGGAATTAGCGTTTCAGGGAAATAAGAAGCAAAAAACAACAAGCATACAAACAAAGCTAGATTCAGCAGGCCTGGATCTAGTGTATGCTACAGCAAACAAGGTGTACCAGTTTCAGTAAGAAACAGTTCAAATATGCAGGCACTATAAGCCTTTAACCAGAAATTCCCAGCTCAGAAGGGCAGAGTCCAGCCTCTCCTCCCACAAGAGTGCAGACCACGAACCTTCTTAATGTAAAATAACTGGCCTGAAGCCCAAGTACTTAAACCAGAACTAATACACTTTTAGAATAACAGACACTGAGCCCTCAATCAGCAGTTCCCAACTTAGAAGGATGTAAGCTTACCTGTCCTGCCACCACAGTGCAGGCCACAAACCTTCCTAATGTAAAACAACTGGTCTGAAGCCCAAGTGCTTAATCCAAAAGACTTGAAAAGAATGATAGCTACACTTTAATCAAGTTACTACCAAGCAGTAATAAATACAATTGAATACTTTAAAGAATGCCTGGATTAGTGCTCAAGTTGTACAAACAAAGCTAAATTCAGCAGGCCTGGATCTAGTCTATGCTACAGCAAACAAGGTGTACCAATGTTAGTAAGAAGCAGTTCAAATATGCAGGCACTGTAAGCCTTTAAAATCTAACATAGGTTTAATGGCCAACCTTTAGTAACAAAATTTCCTTTGACAAAAGGAATTGACAAAAATAAAGGGAGATATGGCCAAAATTATGGAACTTATACAGACCAATATAGAAAGTACCATCAAAAACAGTGACAGGGTATCAGCATGTCGTTTGATTAATACTGAGATACAAGACCAGTATCATTCAGTGACTGACAAGCAGGGAGAAGAGCGTCCGAAGTCTTCCACTAATAAGCTTTTTAAGACTAATCAGAAAACACATCTAATGAATACCAGTACTGATTCATTATTAGACAATTTTCCTATCCCAAATGGGCAAGGCAACATGGACAAGGAATGTCCAATTGATATGGAGTACAATTTTAACAACACAGAACCTGTACACAGTAGTAATCATAATGGTTCCAACTTTACTTTTGATTTTTCCATGTATGAAGTAGAAGAAGAAGCCCATCGGGTGGGCACTAAGCCAAAGAGAGCTATTCCTATTAAGACATACTCCCATGTAGCAGGACAACAGGAGTATACCATAAAAGGTACTGTACCCACCATTAAATCACAAAGGGGTACTACCAATGTTGGACAAAATAATGGCAATAATTTCAATCAATTCAATAGGTTTATGGAAATGAATTGCAACATGGATAGAGAAGATATGGGGTACAACCATCATCCCCATACTAACGAAACCATGGGGACATTAAAAGATATGATGTTCTTAATGGGGAAAAAATTGAAAAATATAAATAGTTTAAAGTTAGATAACGCTTATTTAAACAAATGTATCTCTATGAAAATTGTACCCAAAGGGTTAAGATTTTTCAAGCAATCCATGGGTTTGAATTTGAATGACCATGTTATTAATGAATTTAACCAGTTGTTTGATGAATGTGGTATGAAATTTATGCGATTAATTATTAAGTTTAACAATGAAAAATTAGGTAGACTCATTCAGGAAACCGAAGATTTAAATATGAAAATTACTACAGATTTATTATTTACAGAGTGGGAGAGGATGTACAACAAGCAATTCCATTTAGCTGAACAATTTTTACACACTTTAAGTGAAAATAAATGGAAAAAAATCAATAGAGATATGGAACATTACAAACAGGGGAAAGCATACATATGGGGTAGGAAGAATGAAAGAAATAACGAAATAGAGGGTAACAAAAACAATGTATACAATTATGAAAACTACAACTTACAAAGAAGTAATAATTCCCATTTTCCAAGAGTTCAGATCCAGCAAGGAGAACCATATCAGAATCAAGAAAGGGAGTATCAGAGTCACAGATACAGACGAGGGTATTGGGAGAACACAAGAAGGTAGAGGAGAGAAATAGGAGAAATGGTAATTCCATACAAGAAAAGACAGACCTCATAGTCACAGGAATTACACATACTTACAATGGTTTTCACATACACAATTATGCAAATGTTAAGATAAATCATGAGCACTTTGCACTTCTATCTAAAGGAATGAAATTCATCCCAACCCCTCAATTTAATTTAGTAGATTGTTTAGTGGAAATAAAGAAATTTACTAGGAAGATGAACCTAGACATAATGTTCAATAGTGGGGACAACAAGGGAGTTAAAGTTATTGAATCAAAAAGTAATTCTATACTTAAAACTCCTAGTACCTTTATACCAGTGAGTCATCCGATCATAGAGATCTATGAGAAAATAGTGTCTAGAGAAATTTATCAGTTGTATAAAGAACAGAGACATCTACAAGTTAACATGACAAAAGAGGAATTGGATTTACTCAAAAATTTGCAGCACAATGACAATTTAAGAATAATGAAACCAGACAAAGGTGGAGGAATAGTTTTATTTGATAATTTAGAATACATCAATAAGGTACATAACATCTTATATGGTTCAGGCAACTATGAATCTATATCATTGAATGAAATCAATATTGCCTATCAGAGAATAGATAGTTATATAGAGGAATTTTTAATTGATGGCAGAATTGACAAAGATATTTACAGATATTTGAAGGTTAAGAATCCCAGACTGGCTACCATGGTAGGAATTCCGAAAATACATAAAGACATTACAGATCCACCGTTTAGACCTATTATTTCAGGAAGTCAGTCTAAAACCTACCCATTGGGTAAATATATTGATGTCAAATTAAAACATATATACCAACATATTCCACACCTTGTCAAAGATTCGTGGGAATTTTTGAGGAATTTTCCAGTTCAAAAATGGAATCAGGGATACAAATTTGTAACAATAGATGTTATAGATTTGTTTTCATGTATTCCTCAAACTCCAGGTCTAGAGGCTTTTGGAAATAGTATAAGAAAACATGCAGGTATTAAATGGGAAGAAGTTAGTCTGTTCCCTGAAATGTTAGATTTGATTTTAGATTACAACTTTATATATTACAAAGGTGAATATTTCAGGCAAACCAGGGGGGTAGCTATGGGAGCAGCTTGTGCTCCCATATATGCCAACCTGGTTATGCGAGATTGGGAAGAAACCACCATATTTCCCAGCACCTTTTTTGAATATATAGTTCATTATGTACGTTTCCTAGATGATATATATATTATTTGGAATTCCAGTGAAGAGAAACTACTGGAGTTTATTCAGTATCTCAATACTAGTAGTGAATTTTTTTAATTTACATATGCATTTAACAAAAGTGGTATGGCATACTTAGACACCTTAGTATACTTACATAATGATAGATTACAATCTAAAATTTATAGGAAGGAAACCTTTTCAAATGACTATTTGGCATATGGAAGTTGTCATCCCAAGAAGATGAAGCAAAATATTTATAAGGGTCAATGTATAAGAGCTATGAGAATGACATTTGAATACCAGACATTATTAAATGAAATGAAATATATTCACACTGTGTTCCAAGAGAGAGATTATCCTGAGAAATTATTAAGAGACACTGATACATATGTACTAGGATTATGGGGTAACCAATACAAACCCTTGTTGGGTTTAGGAAATCAAACTAACTAATTATTGTAATGGGAGTAATGGTAAAACATTGGGAAAGGACTGTACAAACAGGAATAAATTAAAAGCATTAATTATGTTGTACAGTCCTAGAGTTGATGAGGTTACGCAAATCATTAGACAGTACTGGTATTTAATATCTAGTGATGAAGTATTAAGAAAAACAATAGGAGATCAACCAGTAATGGTATACAAAATGGGAAGTAACATTAAAAGATTATTGGAAAAAGGAAATAGATCTTATGGAAATAAAGAGAATGGTAGAGATCAAAATACAAAAAAATGTGGTTCATGTAGACAATGTAACTTTATTCTGGATATGAAGGAAATCATACTTAACAATGTCATTAGATCCAGAATCAGACCTATAAAAGGGAATTGCAATTCCAAGATGGTTGTCTATATTGCTGTTTGTCAGGAGTGTTTGGGTTATTATGTGGGGAAAACGGAAAGATGTTTAAAAAAAACGTATTTATGAGCATATGTATAATATTAGAAAGAAAGATCAGAAAAGTGCATTATTTAAGCACATAGCACTTGCAGGTCCCAAACATCATTTTAAATTTGCCCTATTAGATCAAGTTTGTTATGATCCTAGGGGTAGGGACAATAAAAAATATCTAAATTATAGAGACGCATGGTGGCAAATCTATACAGATGCAACCCCCCCCCCCCCAGGACTCAACGACAGTATTTCATTGAAAGCTATTTTGGAGGTTAACAAGTAAGAGTATTAGCCACTACATCTAGTACAACATAGAGCTGTCACTTAGAAAAGGAATGTAGACAACATCTTATTAGGAATTGCATAATAGTTGCATGGTTCAGGGGATTGAATTTCCATTTCCATTCCAGTTTTTAAATTGAATTTTATTTATTACTATTTATTTTAGTATACTATTCCATTTATTTTAGTACAGGATTTTAGTATAAGATTTTATTAACTAATTTAACAATTATTAATTATTAAATATTTCAGTTCAATTGATATACGAATTGAATTTATCAATAAATTATAGAATGTACATATATAAAAAATTAGGCATAGTTAGTTTAGTGGAAGGACATTAGTTGAATAAATAACTAATTATTCAACAAACATCAGGACCATCAGTCACATAATTGAAATGTAATTCATATTGTAGTGTTGTATAATCAGTGTATCATCTTGATTTTACACAGTTTGTTAGTATTATTTATATAAGCATATAATAACTAGGTATTAATTATTGTTATTAATTATAGATACACAATTAGTTAGTATGACATACAATATTTATTGCTAAGTCACTTTGAAATGAATCTCTTAGAAAGAGTGACTAAGTTAGAAATATAAACAATACATAGCAGTTACGCACAGAGTAATGTCACTTTAAATATTTAAACAGTTGGGGCTTGAGTTGGCGCCAAAAAGGTTTTAAATATTTGATTGTCTTGAACAACGGTGTTCTGAAGAAGCCCATAAGATTTGGGTGAAAGCGCTAAACTTGTTCACGTTGTATTGTTCATGACATTTTTTAGTTTTTTCAGTGTATTGAGTTAGTATCGCATTCTGCACACCAACGAGGTTATGCATTGATTTTGTTTCGCATTTGGTACCTTAACGCATAACGCATTAATGCATTTTGGATTGTACATCTAGCGAGCGAGTGTGCAGGAAATGTGAATGGGACTGTTTTTTAAAAGCACTACATTGATCTTGTTTCGCACTTGGTACCTTAACGCACAACGCATCAACGCATTTTGGATGGTATATCTAGCGAGCGAGTGTGCAGGAAATGTGAATGGGATTATTTTTCAAAGCACTGTTTTAATATACGTTACGTTACAATAAATAAGTTTTATATACTTTTGGACTGGTAAGCTGTTTGGAACAACAAGAATTACACCGTTTACAGTCGCAGAGTTTTTATTGCTGTTACAAGAAGGTCATCACTGTTTACAGTCGCAGAGTTTTCATTGCTGCTATAAGAAGGTTACATTGTTTAGTACAAAAGGAAATTTTGTTACTAAAGGTTGGCCATACAACGAAATTCGAAGGGATATTACTAAGGGTGTTCGAGCACTTATTGGATCTCTATGTTAATATTGATATATTGTTATTTTGTTGGAGAACATTAATAGGTTTAATGGTTACCATATTATTTAACCCTGGTGTTTTATCGGCTTCAAGCCTTATAATCCATTTGTATTCAGATATATCCAACTTATTTATATCACCAAGTCTTAAATTTCTATTTATCACTTCTAATACTTTAAATTTAAAGTTATGTAGTAGTCCTTTTTCCTTTTTATGTTGGGATAATGCATTAGGGGAAATATTTCTTCTCATTTCTGATTTGTGTTCAACAATACGATCTTTTAAAGTCCTCGAGAATTTTCCCACATAAAATCCTGAACATTGTGTGCAGGTAGCTAGATAAACCACCATCATAGTTCTACAAGTAGCTTGATATTTTATTTCATATCTTAATTTATTTATTGGATGTTCAAAAAACTTTTTGACACAAATATCAGAGCAACAGCTACATGCATGACATGGAAAATCTACTAACTCTTAATAACCATACTTACAGGCATCAGGTGTAGCCATGGGTACGCCCATGGCTAACACATATGCTAATATTGTATTGAGCCAGTGGGAAAAACAACATCTTTTCAGTGATGTTAACTTATTCAAGAATAATATACTCGGTTATCAGCGTTTTGTAGACTACTGCATTTTATTGTGGGAAGGAAATGAACAGCAATTAAGTGAATTTGTTCATTACTTGAATAACACAACGGACTTTCTGAGGTTTACTGTGAACTCTTCTAATGATAAAATGTCTTTCTTAGATGTTGAAATATATAAAGATTACAATGATGAACTAGGAACATGTGTTTACAGAAAAAAATGTACAGGTCAATAAGTATACGCATGCTAAAAGCATGCATGCTCGACATATATTTGGTGGTATTGCTAAGAGTCAATTATTAAGAGTTAGATTAAATACAGATCAGCATAAATGTGAGGAACAAATGGCTATATTATGTGATGAATTTCAAAGCAGAGGGTATAACATGAACACATCATGGAAATAAGAGATAATATACTGAAAAATAGAAATACATATGCACGTTACTAATAATATACATGTTATTCATGTAATTGTGTTGTGTATAGACAGCTCATACTAGTGTCTAATTATTTCTATATAATTGTGCTGTTACTGGTGGATAGAATCACATTAGAGAACCATGACAGATTGCTGCTCGCTATATTTTTATCTGTAACTGCATAACTGTTTGGGGTTTCTTTTCTAATGTTCTTCCAATTGGCTCAGTATCTGCATATACTAAGTAGTTTGTGTATGGCATTGTCCTGCATGCGGTAGCTATTTGCTCAGTGTGTTTTTTATAATCTTTATAATATATTTTTACCATCTCAAAAGTACTTACTCCTCTCTGTACTCTTCTTTTCTAGACCTAACACCACTCTTAAGTATTCAGCTGCGGTACAACCTTTAACAGTCTTGTAAGAAAAGCGCAGTCCGGGTCTGAACTGTCTGCAAACAGCTACAGTTAACTTTGAGTATGTGTCTACCTGTTTGAGCCAATATTCATTTTCCACTGGAGAGCACTCTGCTTTGGTTGTAAGCAGCCCCCCCACCACCATATACACACACACACACACACACACACACACACACACACACACACACACACACACACACACACACACACACACACACACACATCTTCCACTTTCTCTTATTCCCTTCTGTTAGCAAATAGTATCCATAACTGATCAATACTGTGTGTTTGTAATTTAAACTATGACCACAGTAGCCTACGGATACAAGGTTATCCTGATTTTCCACCTGAGAAATTAAGAAATGACTTACAGTTTCAGAGCAGTCCTTGGTCGATTGTGATTGTTTCTTAACACATACTTGTCTTTGCTTTGTGATTGTTTCCAGCCCCTCATACCAGCAACTAACAGGGACTCTACCCACTTCGCTTCCCACCCTGCCCCCTATTCCCTCCCGCCCCCGGTGGTCCCACCTTTATTGCACTCAAACCCCTCCCATCTTTCTAATAGCCAACCACAGCACTAACCCAACACTACCTCCTCCATCTTCCCACTACTGTCACACCTCCTCAACTAACATGTACAAGCATAGCTTTCCTATGCTCACTGCATGCACTCTCCTTGCATATCATACATCCTACCAAAGCTCCATCATTCCCCCACTCAACCACTACCACTGTACTACTACTCACACCACCACTCATGTCTCACCCACACTCAGCTCCCCTCCCACCAGCTCAAGAACCATCCCTATGCACCCCCCACATATTCTACCAACTATATTACTCAAACATAAAGCATCCCTACAACTTAACATAGTAACCCTCCCACCATACCTATTACCCACAGAGCACAATCATAAAGTTTCCCTTATAAACATACACATTCAAAAACTGAGAAAACTAATACTCTCATGCTTATTAAAACTAGCCCTAAGTGGTGACATCCACCCCAACCCTGGCCCTACCATCTCCAACCCCAATCTTCATAATCAGACTAGAAACCACAACTTCTCCCATATTACAGCCAATAGAAAGCCAAGTGACTTCCTTCTACTATGCCTAAATATTAGAAGTATATCCAACAAAGTCCATGAACTCCATGCCACCATAGACTTGTACTCCCTAGATATAGTCATCCTGACAGAAACCTGGCTAAAACCTCACATTACCAGTGAGCAAATACTCCCTACAAGTTACGGCATACTAAGAGTAGACCGGCTAAACAAAAAAGGAGGTGGTGTAGCTATAATATTTAAACAACATCTAAACATCCAGATCTTAAAATCATCAGCTCCACAAATAGGCAATGAAGAAATAATATATACCAACCTCAAAATTAACCAAAACAAAACCATCAACATAATTGGATGCTACTTCCCACCTGGCCAAAACATCCCTCCACTAGAAAACCTCCTCAGCTGGTCTACCCACCATCTCCCCCAAGAAACTATCATCTTAGGTGATTTCAATATTGACTGGCAATCCTGTTCTGGCAACAATCCAACCCATCATGTACACCTTCATGGCTTCACTCAACTAATCCAGTCACCAACCAGGATAAATAAAAACTCCACCAAGCACACTACCCTGGATTGGATACTAGTCAGTAAGAGCCCCCAGTCATATATAACAGGCTGCTTATCAGATAGCCTCAGTGATCACTCCCCAACATTCCTACTCAAAAAATACCTATACCAAGCTAAACCTGTCATCTACCGTCAGATACGTAAAAAACTAAACTTTAACCCACTCACATTCATCTCATCCCTCAAAGATTGTAACTGGCATCCTCTAAAGCACCTCAGTCTAGATGATGCAGTTGAATTTTTTAATACTACCTTCCTGAACATCCTTAATTACCATGCCCCCATAAGATTCTCCAGAACCAAAGCACAACCCTCCCCATGGCTACAGAAAACCACTAAGTCAGCAATGAAAAACAGGGATAAAGCCTGGGAGCACTGAAGCAAAACCAAAACCCCCTCAGCTAGACAGAAATTCCTAGAACTACGCAATAGTCAAAAAGCTAATAAAACAGGACAAATCCCAATACTACCAGTCTGCCCTAGTCTCCTCACAACACAGCCCCAAACAATTCTGGTCCTCCATAAACTCCATCCTCCACCCAGGTGAAGTCAGTACCCCTTCCCCTAACATCCCTCACTCCTCAGAAAATATTGCTACCTCATTCAACACACACTTCACCCAAACCATACTATCACTAGCTAAACAACACAACCCCCTCCCCTCCAACCCACACCTTCAACTAGTAATCTCCCCACTGCCTTCTCTTTTTCTCCTGTACCTACCTCCAACATAAAAAAACTCTTAACTAAACTTAAACCCACCAAATTAGCAGCAGACAGCCTCCCAAGTGAATACCTACAAATCGCAGCTGATGCTCTGGCCTACCCAGTATCCATCTTGATTAACCGATCTCTGTCAGAAAGTTACGTTCCCACACTGTGGAAAGTATCACATATAATTCCCCTCCACAAAGGCAGACCCTCCAACTAACCAATTACTGCCCCATAGCTATTCTCTCTCCACTCTCCAAAATACTAGAGAGATGCATACACTCTCAGGTCTCAGACTACCGCCTTACTAACAACCTCCTTTCCAGTACTCAGCATGGTTTCCGACCAAACCATAGCACCACCACTGCCTTACTCTCCTTTACTAACACTATCCTTCAGCATAAAAACAATGGCTATCTCTCCTCTGCTACTTTCCTAGACCTATCTAAAGCATTTGACATGGTCCCACACAAACAACTTATCTCTGTCCTCAATAACCTATCCTTCTCACAATCGGTCACCAACTGGTTTCAGAGTTACCTGTCTGACCGCCAACAATCCGTTGTATGGCAGAATGACATATCTCCCCAACTACCTGTCTCCATAGGGGTTCCCCAAGGATCCATCCTTGGTCCCCTACTCTTCTCTGTTTACACCAATAATCTAGCCTCTGCCACCAAACATGGCACACTCATACAATACGCAGATGACTCGACCATCATCTGCTCAGCCCAGTCACTACTAAAACTGCAAAAAGTCACACAGGAAGCCTTTTCCTCTGTTGAAACATGGTTATCCGATGCCCGATTAATACTCAACCCAAACAAAACTAAACTACTCATCTTCCAACCCACCAAACATACTCAAAACAACTCTCACTTTAACAACACGGCAAAAGACAACACCACTATATACCCAACTGAACACACCAAATTGCTAGGAGTGGAAATAGACAATAAACTAAAATTTTACATTCACATATCCATGACTGTAAAACAAAGTCCACAAAAAACTAGGAGCGTTATACAGAAATAAGCAATTTCTCACCAAAGCAGCAAAGATTTCAGTAGCAAATACCCACCTTATCTCCACCCTACTTTATGCCTCTCCAATATATACCAACCTAAGGCAATGTGATCTAAACAAGCTAGAGACCTGCTACAACAAAATCGCCAAATTCGCCACAGGGGCATCCTACCGTAGTCACCACTGTCTCTCACTTGCTGAACTGGGCTGGCCTGAACTCCCTCACCTCCTTCAGTGGTATCAACTCTCACTTGCCCACAAACTAGTAAACCATCCACTAAATATCCCATCCCTCCAGAATCTACTCCAACCCTATCACACCACCAGACCACTAAGATCCAGCAGCAAAAATCACTTGCAGGTCACTAAAGCCAATAACTCTGCTGGTGAAGCACTATTCTCTTGCGCCATAGCCAAATTATGGAACTCACTCCCACCCACAATTACCTCCATACCATCATGCACCCACTTCAAAACTTTACTAAAAGCGCAACTAAAAACATGTTGGCTATGCCCTTGCAACTCCCACTCTAATATCATCCACCCACTACCTTTCTTTCCACTCCACTAACTACCTTGATTATAGCAAGCTCAGATGCTCATAAGCCAGTACTTATTATACAGCACAAACTTCTTCTTCTTGTAACATTTGTTAATGTCTGGTATGCACTTCACAGATAAAGATTCTAGTTGTCTACTGATGTACTATGTTCTTCATCTGTAAATATGTTGCAAGTAATTGCTATGTAAATTGTTATTCACTATGTAATCCAATGTATATACTGTCTGTTTATTTTAACTGTGGAGCTTTTCTCCCCGGGCCTCTGCTGAAAATGGACCTACTTCCAGTCGGACACTCACGGTCAACAAATTTAAATAAATAAACAAACAAATAAATAAATAAATGTCCATATTTTAGGAACTATACATTTACGAATGAGGAAGCGAACAACTCACATTCTGTATTGAGATATGTTACCACATACAATCGTATGACCAAATTCGTTGAGGCAATAATTAGAAAAAACTGGTGGATTCTTATGGCTCAACCTGAGCTATGTGCAATACTGGGGCATGTACCCACGTTTGCATATAGAAGTATGAATAATTTAAAGAGAAGGTTATGCTATAAAGACTTTGAGGTAAATTTGTTGCAGCAAACAACACATAATGTGGGAACAGTTCCATGTCATGCTTGTAGCTGTTGCTCTGATATTTGTGTCAAAAGTTTTTTGAACATCCAATAAATAAATTAAGATATGAAATAAAATATCAAGCAACTTGTAGAACTATGATGGTGGTTTATCTAGCTACCTGCACACAATGTTCAGGATTTTATGTGGGAAAATGCTCGAGGACTTTAAAAGATCGTATTGTTGAACACAAATCAGAATTGAGAAGAATATTTCCTCTAATACATTAGCCCAACATAAAAAGGAAAAAGGAATACTACATAACTTTAAATTTAAAGTATTAGAAGTGATAAATAGAAATTTAAGACTTGGTGATATAAATAATAAGTTGGATATATCTGAATACAAATGGATTGTAAGGCTTGAAGCCGATAAAACACCAGGGTTAAATAATATGGTAACCATTAAACCTATGTTAGATTTTAAACAAAAGCAATATTACTAATTTTATTATTGAGCATAAATCACTACATATATTTATTGTATATTGAATGAAGTATTATTTATGAAATTTTTGTATATATTTTCAATGAAAATATAGATGTAGAATATATTTTATAAGTATCTTTTATGTAATTGCCTTTTAAGGAAAATTTATTAATTAAGTGAAATTTAAGTATTTCTATTGTGTTTTTATAGGATGGCTGTGTCATGTGGTTGTGATTCATTGTGTATATATACATGTGATTATTCTTAAATACATTAACTAAACACTGAAGAAGGGGCATTCACGAAAGTTTTGTTCTCTTTAATAAAGAGGGCATTTTCTGTTCTGTTCGTTTTTCTGATATTTGTGGTGCAAGGATTAGAAGAAATTTGAACCGTGGTAGAATTTGGACTTTCAGTTTACAAAACAATTTCCACAGCATTGGATATACAATGGAACACAGTGAAGATGGCCATCAAAAAAGTGGAGAAAATATGGAACAACGGTGACGTTGCAAAGAACTGGACGGCCCTCCAAAAATGATGAAATGACTAGACAAAAATTGGTCAGGGAGTTTACCAAGAGACCTACAGCAACACTGAAGGAGCTGCAGGAATTTCTGGCAAATAATGGATGCGTACTACATGCGACAACAATCTCCCGTATTCTCCATATGTCTGGACTATGGGGTAGGGTTGCAAGACTGAAACCTTTACACAGAAAAACATCCTGGTCCGGCTAAAATTTGCAAAACAGTACATCAGGTCACCCAAAAGCATGCGGGAAAATGTGTTATGGTCTTATGAGACCAAGGTTGAACGTTTTGGCCACAATTCCAAAAGGTACGTTTGGCACAAAAACAACACTTTGCATCACCAAAAGAACACCATCCTCAAGGTGAAGCGTGGTGTTTGGCAGTATCATGCTTTTTTAGTCAAGGTGGACAGAATTGTGAACAGTTCCAAATACCAGTCACTTTTGGCCCAAAACCTTCGGGCGTCTGCTAGAAAGATGAAGAGGAATTTCACCTTTCAACACGACAGTGACCCCAAGCATGCATCCAAATCACCAAAAGAATGGCTTCACCAGAAGAAAATTAAAGTTTTGGAATGGCTCAGCCAGAGCCCAGACCTAAATCCAATAGAAAATCTGTGGGTGACCTGAAGAGGACTGTGCACAAGAGATGCCCTCACAATCTGACAGATTTGGAGTGCTTTTGCAAGGAAAAGTAGGAAAATTTTGCCAAGTCAAGATGTGCCATGCGGATAGACTCCTACCCAAGAAGACTGAATGCTGTAATTAAATCAAAAGGTGCTTTAACAAAGTATTAGTTTAAGGGTGTGCACACTTGTGCAACCAGCTTATTGTAGGTTTTTTATTGTTTATATTTTTTCTCTTAACAGATTTGTTTGTTTTTCAGTTGAATTGTACAGGTTACAGGTCACATTAAAGGTGGGAAAAGCTTTGAAATAATTTATTGTGGTCTCATTTTTTTACATCACAAAAACCTGGCATTTTAACAGGGGTGTGTACACTTCTTTTTATATCCACTGTATGTCCAATTTTCATACCAGAAACAGACATAGTTCTCTGACTTCTTCCAAGTTATGTAAAGCTTTCATGAAATTAATTTTTCTTTTAAGACCTGCAATTAAAAATCCCTGTCACCTTGGGACCTTACACTGGTGCTGCAAGGACTAACTCAAAGGCCCTTTGAGCCTTCAGCTAAAGCCGATCTGAAGTTTTTATCATGGAAAACATTTTTATTGGTGGCTGTCACTTTTGTAAAGAAAATATCCAAACTCCAGGCTCTCTCTGCCAAATTTCTGTACATAATTTTTCATAAGGACAGGGTTTCTTTATGGACTATCCTTTTTTACCTAAAGTGGCTTCAGAGAATAACGTTAACCAATCCATTCATTTAACAGTTTTCTTTCCAAACTTTACCAGTAAAGGAGAATACATGCTACACCTCCTGGATGTACACAGACAGTTAGGTTTTTATATTGATAAAACAAAAGAATTCCGAAAGTCAGATCAATTCTTTGTTTCCTTTTCTTCAAAAAAAAAAAAAACAAATGGGTTACCCAGTGTTTAAAGTCACTCTAGCTAAATGGATAACAGATTGCATAACATTACCCAAGTCTCCCAAGGCTAACTCAACCATATCCATAACTATTTCATCTGTTTTTTGCTCCAGAACATCTGTTGATGACATTTGTGCTGCACCTACATAGTCCAATGCTCATACTTCTGTTACTCATTACAAATTGGATAGTATTTCTAGAAATAGGGCATCCTTTGGTTCAGCTGTGCTCTAGAATATCCCTCCATGAGGGTCACCCAAGAACAACGTAGCTGGGGACTCTATTCCATACTTTGAGGAAGAATGAAAAGGAGATTGTCAGGTTTAAAAGTTATGTTCTTACCATAACTAGGTATCTGTTTTGTCCGTTTTCATTTGTCCTCAACTTCTCTCCCATCCATTTCTCATCCAAAGCTTTTGGATCGACCTATTGGACTGCATTGGAACTTACAGTTCCAGGTTTTAGCCCTGTTGTTCTTTCTTCATCTCCTTTCGCTTTTCATACTGTGGAGATTGAGCAGCAAACTTGATCTGGGGCTTTGCTGATACAGCAGAGCATTATGGGTACAGGGAGGAGCTCGAGAGCTGGATCCTAAGTCTGAAATAAACTGCTGAGTTGGATACCAGGATCAGATCCAAACCCATACATTGAGGAAGAATGAAAATGGACAACACAGATACCTAGTTATGGTAATAAAATAACTTTTAATTTCCACATCAGTGTAATTGTTTTTTAGCCAATGATGATAAACTTAGTAAAGCCTTACTGTCTCAGCAATTCTAAACCAAGACAGCTTTATAGCATCATTTCCTTGGAAAATATAGCATGTTCTCCACCAGTTGTGTACATTCTTTAGAGAATGCATAAACTGTGTTAACTCCCCACATTCCCAGAAAATGTGATCCCAACTTCCCGTCTCGTTCCCTTTGCATCTTCAACATCTGCTGCCTGCATGAAGAAGAATCCTCCAAAGTCTAGATGAAGTTCCATACAAATATTGTGAACCTTCTAGACTTTTTAGCATACCTAGAGGCCATTCAGATATCTTCTTTGTTCTTTTGTAATTTGTCAATCTGATGTTATTTTCTTTCATTTCTCAACAGTTGGGTTTGGATTTGATCCTCTTATCTGGCTCTGACACTTCTTCCAGATCATTTTGAGTTCCTCCCTTTACCCACAATGCCCCACCAACCTAACATACCTCAGATCTTGTTTGCCGCCATAGTGTTCAGACCTAGATTACTAACTCTCGAGTTTTGAATCTAATTTCCCTTTCATCTAACTCTCACAAGTAAATTTAACTTCTTTTTGTTGCCTTTGCTTAGTTGTTATTCTTACCTCCATTTACCCCTTTTTCATGAATTTTAGCGCTCCCTTTTCTCCTCATACTCTCTGAGTACTGTGAATACCATTGCTGGTATTTTCCCTTCTTTTCTTGTATTTCATTAGTACTCTTAATTATCATTATTGGTAATTCTTTTCCCCTTTCCTCTTTCCTTTCTTTATTTGTATATTAAAAAAAATTGCTTTTCTTTTCTATTATAGTTTAGATTTGTCTTTCTAAATGTTGGATAAACCCTCTTGCTTTAAGAAATGTGTGGCATGTGGTCACCAAATACCTAATTCACATACTCATACTGAATTGGATATTGATTGTGATGTTTGCAAGGGGTTCAGCTCCCACACACTGTTATAAAGGAAGAACATGCTAATCCTCAGGAGGTTTACTTTCTTCTAAATCTGCCTAAATGGCTGCTGGGGCTCAACCCCCCAAAAGACATAGAAAATGGGTGATTCTATTTCTAGTGAATCTTGTAAGAGGTCCCCGGAATGCCCATTATTGCCTACCTCGGCTCCATCCTCTGAGCCAACAATTAAACAAGCAAAAAAGTTGGAGCTGAATGTTTCTGATCCAAAGTTAAGATTGAGAAAATCTCCTTGGATCCATTCTCCTCCTTTACTGTTGAAGCCAATCACGTCTAGGTTTCCATCACCCTTTCTGGAGCAGTCTCCCTGTCATCACTCGACCTACATCCATGGCTTCCTCCCTTTGGACTTTCAGGAGCCTGTCGGAGGCAGATGTGGATAAGATGATGACGAAGTTCCTCTGGATGCAAATTCAAATGGGAGTTCTTTCAGCTCCAACCCCATCGGGTCTGGAGACCCTCCTTAGAGCCACACCCCTGGTCATAGCTCCTTGTCTGATCCATGCTTTGGTTTCAGAGCCATCGGATCCAAAAGCTTTGGAGCAGTCTTCCTTGGATCTGATGATATTGGCACCTTTGACTCACATGATGTCTATGAGCTGCCCCACCCCAAATACCTCTAAGCCAGATGAATCTTGGAGCCAAAGTGTCAGAAATGGCTCTGGGGTGTTGGATTTGACTCCGAAGTTGTCGGAGCTGTCTCTTCCCCTTGGAACATTGTCGTTAGCTCAGCTCCAGCTTCCTCCTTGGTTGGTTTGCCTGCAGAACACAGGAGCTGCCCACAAGCCTGCCTTGTCAAATCCATTGATTTCTGCTTCTTCAGGGCACTCCGACTTCGTGGTAGTGGAGAGGGCATTCTGTATAACTAGAGGTCAGACAATTCTGTCTACTTCAGTTCCGACTTCCCAGTCTCATTTGATTTTGCATCCAGAGCCTTGGTTATCCATTCCACCAGGACAGCTAACCCAAACCATTGTCCAGGCCAACCAGCAGGGTATCGTTATCTCTTCCGATACCTCCGCGGAGTACCTCTCTGAGGAGGTTCCTCAGAAACAAAAAGGCAAAAGGAGACGCTTAAACTCTCTGCAAGAGTCCATCACTGAGGGCACTGATTTTGTTGACTCTGCCCACCAATGAGCTCAGAGATTTAATCTCTCGATGAGCATGAAAGGAACCAGACACAGCTGAGCCTATTCCTAAGAGACCAGATAGGATCTTGGGACCACCTAAAGATAGACTACATTGAAATAAAAAAGTTCCTGTTGATGCCATGGTCTGGTGGCCACCATAAAGGAACTGGCAGAACAAAGTGCTTTTGTACCCCCCAACAGGGAGTCTAAGGCACTGGACAGATTTGAGAAGTGTGTCTATGCTTCTGTGACCTTTCCTCTTACTTCGCTGATTTATTTGGCACATTTCATGAGGCTTCACAGAGGTTTGATCAAGGAGCTTTCCAAATCTCTCGGGAACCATATCCTACAGGGAAGACTACTATTTCCTCGCAGTTGGCTACTCTTCAGTCTATTTCAAATTCGTCCATGAGGCTCATCTCTCACGCTGCTGAAAGTACTGTATGGGCAGCAGGTTTAGGAATCTCCATTAGGAGACATGCCTGACTGCATTTGTGTGATTTTGCGGAACCTTTCAAATCTTCTTTCATCAATGCACCCTGTGACACCCCAGCACTAGCCCAGTAATCAAGGATCCCCAATTCTCACCACTAGCACCAGTGGGGGACATACACTCAGAGGATGACAGGCATACAGTATTTCCAGATGCAGTTCTCTGCATCGAGTACAATATCCCTTAAGAGCACACAGAGGCCACAGTCAGTCCGGGGCTGGTTTCTCTCTCTTTAATCAGATCCCCAGTAAGACTCCCCACTGGCACAGCTGTAGAGTTGAGATTTCAGCTTAGTGACCAAGCCAAGACCTCCAACTGTCCAACCAGTGCTTCGTGTCCCTGCCCAAATAGCTGACACACGCACTCTGAGGTTTGTTTTATACACACACACACACACACACACACACACACACACACACACACACACACACACAAGCAAACACACCTGGGAAAGGCTGGCACACGTTTACTAGCTATGCCCCTTTTTGCCCAGACTATAAGGTAGTTATCACTGCCACCAGCCATGTATTTATCAGCTACTTTAAGGAGGGTGTCCAATATTACTGTGTAATGTTGCTATCAATACAAATGGTAGTCTGAACAAGAGCAAGGCTATTAGGAGTGGCCTACACAGTATCACCAAGTAAATATGCAAGTACTTTCAGAACTTAAGTATGTCTCACAAAGATCAGCCACAATGAAATGTTTGAATATATTTAATGTTGCGTCTTTCGGCTTTTCCCGGTTAGGGGTCGCCACAGTGGAACTCCGGTCCGCTAATGATTGGTAGTTGATTTTTACGTGCCGAATTACCAGCCCTGATGCACAACCTTCAACGAAGGTACGCCCATTCACACATGTCTCCACGCAGAAGATATTTAATAATAAATAAAAAAACAAGAAAATACTCCGTATATAATCACAGTAACATTAGAGTTCAAAATCACAGGAAATATTTAAAACAACATTGCGGGACAGTCTCAAATAAAGAAAAACATCTAAATTAACTTTTGCTATATTCTTGACTGTATCTAAGAGCTGTTCCCTATGCTTACTTACAGAGCAAGCAAGGCAGATGTTCATCGTGCATACAGCTGCAGTAATCACAGATGGGTTTTCTGCCGTCAGGCGGTCCCTCGGTCGGCCGAATTCCAAAGTCTTGGTCCGGCGTCGGTTGTCATCGCTTTCTCTTCTGACGTCAGTGAGGCCAGAGTATATAAGACACAGCCGACGCCATGTTCTTAAGTCTTTTTTGCCACGCGGTGCCCGAAGCAGAAGCAGTTCGCAAGTGCTGGTCAGCCAGCTCCTGAATTACGAAAATTTTGGTAACCGAAGTCTTCATTAAAGCTAAGTACCCCGTTGGGGAAACTTTTCTTGCCTCAGACCGATGTCAGAAAAAGTTAATAATTGTATTTCTTGTGGGAAGCAAATACAGCATAAGGATTTCCATTCCCTCTGCATACCTTGTTTAGGCCCAGACCACGACGTCTCGGGCTGTCGCTTTTGCGCTACCTTCAATAAACGCACTATTAAGCGTCGGGCGGAGTTCGCCCAACACTATTTTGGTAAAGCTTTTGATTATAAAATGTCATCGGACACTCCGACTAGCGTTTTGTCCAAAAAACGCAAGGAAAAGGATCGACACGTGAGGCCCGCGGTCCCTGCCGACACCACGCCAAAACAGGCTACACGTGGTCCGGTTCTCAGCGAGAAGCCTTTGCAGTCCCTGACTACCGACGACACTCCTTTGGTGGTGTCCTCTGTACCCGAGACCGCTGGGACCTCGGCCCTTTCCCAGACTACAACCACCGAAGCCTTTGCTATGTTGAGCCTACTAATGTGGACAGGTCCACTTCCACCCATGGTGTCTTTAGACCCTCATCTTCTTTTTCCATTAAGGCCTTTACTAAATCCAAAGCAGCCAGGCACCCCAAGAGGCCTGTTGCACAGGGCCCATCTCCAGGTCCCATGCCTAAAAAACAGATGCTTAAAATGGCTGAGGATTTAATTACTCTTATCAGAGGTTCTCAACCCCCTCCAGACAAGAGACCCAGAGTGGAGGAAGATTCTCCCTCTTCTGATCAGGGATCCATTTTATCAGAACATTCTGATGCAGAGGAACACTCTTACTCCCCTTTTGAGGATTCGGATGCAGAACAGTCCATCCCTTCTGTATCTCCTCCTGAGGATTTTTCCTTTGGGGAAACCTTGCACACCTTGAGGGAACACTTCCATTGGGAAGGCCAAGACTTTTCAGATTCTAAGAAAAGGCTTAGGGAATTTCTTTTGTTACCTCAACACAGACCTCTGGCGATACCCCCTGTTTTGGACATACTTGATGATGTTTATTCGGAGGCTTGCCTTAACCCAGATTCTCTGCCTCCTGCTCCAGTCAAACCTGATAGGTATTACAGAGTACCCAACTCTCACCAATTTCTCTTCAAAAGTCATAATGCTGACCCTGAAACCATTTCACAAGGCCTCAAGGGATTGAAGGCCTCCACTGCCAAGAATCCACTTCCAGCAGAAAGGGAGTCAAGGTCTTTAGAAAGGTGGGGTAAAAAGGTATATACCTCGGCCACCCTAGCCATGAGGGCCTTAAATTGTCCGTTTCATATGCTTAAATATCAACAGTTCCTGTTATCACAATTAAGGAATAAAATGTCTCAACCTGAACAACCAGATTTAAAGGAGTTACAGGATATGATGCATAGTGCAGAACAAGTGGGTAAACACACTTTACATTGTGGTTATGATGCACTAGAGGCTTCGAGTAGAGCGGCTGCTACAGGATCAGTCATTCGCAGACATGCCTGGCTTAGAGAACAAAACTTGCCTGATCATGTCAAAGCTAAACTTCTAGATGCTCCTTTACAAAGGGATGTGCTGTTTGGTGCTAATGCTGAGGAGATACTACGGAAAATGGAAGAAAAAGCCAAATCTATGCAAACTGTCAAAGCCTTTTTACAGGTCCAACCACCATGTTTTAGCAGAAATTGGCCTTCAAAAACTGGTACTTTCCAGCCACTGACAAGCCCCAAAGAGGTAGATACAGACGCACAAGGGGCAGAGGGCAATCACAAGGATCATATAGAGGACGACAATGGCAAACTCCAGCAACAAGAGGTGGCGAGGACAGTGCACAACAATACAGGAAGCAAACCCAATGACTCCCTCATTTTCATGCCAAGCACGTCTCAGCTGGCAGCACCTTTGGGAGGAAAGCTAGCATTATTTGCAGCCAATTGGCATATTGTCACAACAGACAAATGGATCCTGGACATTATAAACAGAGGCTACAAATTTCATTTTCACACTCTTCCAAGAATGAGAGGCATGCCAAACCTGCCACAGAATCAAAGGGCAGAGGCACAACTACAAATTTCAAAGCTCATAAGCATGAGAGCTATTCAGGAGGTACCTACTCACGAACAAGGTCAAGGTTTTTATTCAAGACTTCTTCTGGTACCAAGGAAAGGAACCGACTGGAGACCCATTTTGGACTTATCCATCCTAAACACATTTCTACTGCATCAAAATTCAAGATGCTCACATTACAGCAACTTCTTCCCATGCTGGGCAAGGAGTTTTGGCTGGTAACATTGGACCTCAAGGAGGCATACCTGCATGTCCCAATCAGACAAAGCTGCAGAAGATACCTCAGATTTCTTGCAGGTTCAATCCACTATCAATTCTCTGCATTGCCCTTTGGCTTATCTACTGCCCAGAGTATTCACAAAGTGCCTGGCATCAGTGATTGCCTACTACAGACTTCAAGGGATACAAATTTACCCTTATTTGGACGACTGCCTGATCCAAGCGGACAGCAAACACATACTTCTGGAACATCTGGCATATGTGACACGGTTATTGCATTCTCTGGGATACACAATCAACAAAGAGAAATCAAGGCTAACACCATCTCAGAAAATAACTTTCCTGGGTGCCAACTTGGACACAAACACCCAGATGGCCTATCTTATGCCAGAAAAACAGGGGCAACTATCTCATTACTTCAAAATACTAGCAAAAAGTACCAGGCTTACTGCAAGGAAAATCCTGCAGGCTCTGGGATTCATGGCATCTTGCATTCTTTTAATCCCATGTGCAAAGCTGCATATGTGGAAACTTCAATGGTACCTAAAAAACCTATGGTCTCAACACAGTCACAGTTTGGAAACAATTATACCAATAATCCCATGTTTGCAAAAGGAATTTCTATGGTGGGCCCAAGCATGTCAAGCAAACACAGGCCTCCCATTCTGCAAGCCTTAAGCAAAGCAAGTTATCACAACAGACGCCTCAGATTACGCCTGGGGGGCGCACATGACAGACAGGTGCATCCAGGGCAAATGGTCCCAAAAAGAAAAGCACCTTCACATCAATCAAAAAGAAATGCTAGCAGTAATAAATGCAATTACAGCTTTCAAGGACTTCCTGCATCCAGGGCAATTACTGATAAGAACAGACAACACCACAGTAATGTGGTACATAAACAAACAAGGAGGAACACATTCATACCCCTTGTGCAGACTAGCCATGACTCTTTGGAACTTGGCTCTGGAATGGCAAATCGAACTTCAAGCCCAGTACCTGCCAGGATTGGAAAACACGCTGGCAGACAATTTAAGCAGAAATATGACAGATCCACACGAATGGAAGCTACATCCTCAGGTGTTTACAGAAATAACCCAAGTGTGGGGGAGGCCAGACACAGATCTTTTTGCCTCCCACAGGAATCATCAATTGGAAACGTTTTGTTCGAGGACCTTTCATCCAAAGGCCTGGAGAGTGGACGCACTTTCATTCAGTTGGACAGCATGGACAGTTTACGCATTCCCACCTCTGCCTCTTCTGCCCAAGGTACTTTTGAAAGCAAGAGCAGACAGACCGAAGATGATACTGATTGCTCCAGATTGGCCACGGCAACACTGGTATCCACTGCTGAGGAGCCTAACACATACTCCTCCCTGGTCCCTGCCTCTAATGCCTCTTCTGCTGACTCAGCACAGCTACAAAACTCTCCACAGACAGCTGAAAACACTCAATCTCGCTGCATGGAAAATTCCTTAACACCACAACAGACCCTACTCTCCAAGGAGGTGCAGGATGTTATTTTGGAGGCCAGAAGGCCATCTACTAGAAAAGCTTACTCCGCAAAATGGAAGCGGTTTTGTTCTTGGAATGAGAAAAAAGGCCAGGACCCTAGAAAACTGAACTTGCCTCAGGTATTACAGTGTTTAGCTGAGCTGCTGAACAGTGGACTTTAATTTTCTTCCATAAAAATCCATGCCTCAGCCATTTCTGCAGAATACAACATGGATCCTCCTTTATTTTCTCACCCACTCTTATGACAGTTCCTCAGAGGAGCTAAGAATATTAGACCACCAAGGAAACAACCAATACCAGCCTGGGATCTTAATTACATACTAGAAAAATTAACATTGCCTCCTTTTGAACCAGCTGCCTCAACAGATTTGCAATATTTGTCCTGGAAAACTGCCTTCCTTCTGGCTATCACTTCAGCTCGTAGAGTTTCGGAACTACAGGCCCTCATGGCAGTGCAGCCCTTTCTCATTTTCCATCAGGACAGGGTTTCCTTCACCAACCCATCATTTATGCCTAAAGTGGTATCCAGGGTAGCTTTAAATCAAGCCATACACCTTCCTACCTTTTACCCCAATCCTCAAAACAAAGGGGAAAGGCTGCTACATTCTTTAGACATCCATAGGCAGCTACGTTACTACTTGGACAGAACAAAGTCCTTCAGGAAATCAGAACAAGTCTTTGTGTCCTATGCTGCAGGGGCTCAAGGGAAGCCAGTTTCCAAGCAGACTATTTCAAAGTGGATAGGCCACTGCATACGGTTTTGTTATTCCTATCATGGGAAATCTGTTCCTACAGGTATCAGATCACACTCCACCAGGGCCACAGCTACCTCTACAGCCTTCCTCAGAGGAGTTCCTACCAAAGATATTCTGGAGGCAGCCACTTGGAGTTCTGTACATACCTTCACAAAACACTACCACCTGCCTTTATATTCCAGAACCAGAGCAGGCTTTGCCACAGCTGTTTTGCAGGGCATTCTGGCTCAACCCAGTTCCTCCTAGTACCTACCACCCTGTGCGTAGCTTTGGGACTCTACCCATCTGTGATTACTGCAGCTGTATGCACGATGAACATAGTACAGTTTTGTACCTACCGTAAATGTAGATGTTCGAGTGCTAATACAGCTGCAGTACAGGTTTCCCTCCCTCCTTACCCACTTGGTAAAGGCATGGGGCCTAACAACCTCTTCATACAACCTGACTGGGTTATCCTTCTATGGTTTATTTGCTTGCAACCACTGTTTTTGAATTATATTGCATTGCATGTATACACATATAAGCATAATTTATGTATTGCCTTCCTTCTGGGGGCACCTGACATCTGGGGCAAGAAAGACTGAAGAACATGGTGTCGGCTGTGTCTTATATACTCTGGCCTCACTGACGTCAGAAGAGAAAGCGACGACAACCGACGCCGGACCAAGACTTTGGAATTCGGCCGACCGAGGGACCGCCTGACGGCAGAAAACCCATCTGTGATTACTGCAGCTGTATTAGCACTCGAACATCTACATTTATGGTAGGTACAAAACTGTACTATGTGGTGAGTGGGTCTTCCAGCTGATGTTGCCAGGTCAAAGAAAAATACAGAATACTCAGTCTGTCTCAGAGAGTTCTTAAATTAATATCTCAAATATTACTGCTGGGTTAGCTTGCAGGATGACATCACTTCTTATCTGACTCTATCCCAGGTAAAACCCCCACTGATGCATCTGGTAGCATTTAACATCTACCTGTGAAAACACATCAACAAGGCTTTTCTTAGAGCTAAGGCAGGTCCTGGAAGTCATAAAACAATAAAAATGCTTCCAAGACAATACAGTGAACCTCTTGTTCTAGACATTGTGTCTGTTACTGCACTGAAACTGAAAGATAGCATCCTTTTTTATGGTGTAGCAATAAAGTAATTTCAACTATTTTTCTGAAGTTTTGCAAGTTAACCTTCTGTATTCCAGTTTCACCTTTTAAATTAAGTACATCTAAATATTTGCAATAGTATATGTACATTTCTGTTCTGTTCCAGTAGGGTACACTGTGGAAAATTTTTTTAAAGCTCAGTACCCTTTTCAACACACACTTCTGCACCAGTAGTTTGATATACACATAACATGTTAACACAAGCATATGAATCATGTTGATATTCACAAATGACATGTAATTATTTACAAAATTCCAGACAGCTGAGCTGGCAGTATCTCCTTTTGTGACGCACCCCTTGACAGGACGTCATTGCTTGTCCCAAAGTGGAAGACACACACTCTAGGTGCGAACAAGAAGGCAAAACCATGTCTGCTGTGGGCATATGTTTTTTGACTCCAGTACAGTCCTTTTCTTAAAAACCAACAAAGTGGTTGAAAAATGTGGTTCAAGGAATCATAGGGTCCCTTTCAAAATTCACATGAAGAGAGTTCCCCCAAGGGCAGAGGAGGGAATTCAAATGGAAGACGTTATCCCCACAGTAAAGGTAGTCCCGCATAATCATGGTTGTAAAAAGTCAAAGTAAACTTTATTGTCATTCAGAATTCACACAAGTGCAAAAACTGAATGAAATTCCGTGTCTCCAGACTCAATGTGCAGGCAGTTTTCATAGACATTTACACATGTCACACCTAGCTATTACGTCACGGACATGCAGGTAGACTAATATTGCACATAATTAGAAACTCATTTTTAACACTTTTCGAACTGAACACTTACTTGCATGAGAATTTAGTATTGCACAGATACTTGGTTAAGACATTGCATTGATCCTTGTACAGAAAGAGACATATGAGAATTGCACTGTGAACATTAGAGTATTGCACTATGGACCTTAGATAATCGCATTATGGTTAATTTACAAATTTGTATGTATTGCACTGAAAGAAGAGATATTTTACTGCATTGCTACTGCCCTAGATGACCTATAAGTTACTTCTCTGACAGATCCTGTCACCATTCCTGAAAGGAGGCCTGACTGTCCATCTCTGGAGGCAGTCGGGGGTCAGCTATCCTTGCACCAGAGAGCCTGGTTAGAAATCACAAAAGATTCATGGGTGCAGAGGATAATATCTAGAGGTTATATTATACCATTTTTCCCATCGCCTCCTTCAGTTTCAGAGAAAATCCCTAATGTTCCACCCAGTCAGAGGGAAGCAGCAGCACTAGAAATAAACAAGCTGCTAGAAAAAAGAATCATCCAAGATATCCCCCTGACCAGAGAGAGTCCAGAACTTGTTCAAGATTTGGTTTAGTGCCAGAAAAGACAGGGGACTGAAGACCAGTCTTGGATCTCAGCAAACTAAATAAATTAGTTCATCATACAAAGTTTTGGATGGTCACGGTTCAGTCCATTCTGCCGTTTCTGCAGCAAGGACAACTGGGTGTCCTTGATAGATCTTCAGGATGCATGGTATTACATTAAAATGAACAGATAATTCAGAAGATATCTATGCTTCCAGCTGGGAGCCAGCATTGTCAATTCAGAGCACTGCCCTTTGGTCTCACCACAGTCCCCAGGGTGTTTACCAAGTGTATGACAGTAGTTGCAGCTCACCAATTCAGAAGATATCTATGCTTCCAGCTGGGAGCCAGTCATTGCCAATTCAGAGCACTGCCCTTTGGTCTCACCACAGTCCCCAGGGTGTTTATCAAGTGTATGACAGTAGTTGCAGCTCACCTGAGACTGCTGAGATTCCAACTGTTTTCATACCTGGAAGACCGGCTCCTGACTGCTCCTGCCAGGCATCAGCCAATTCAAGCAAGGGAATACTTACTCTAGCTGTGCTGTCATCTGGGGATATCCATCAATTGCAACAAATGTCAGCTCAGTCCAACTAAAACTCTTGAATTCATCGGTGCTCTTTTCAGTAGAGTCAGTCTTGTATCTTCTCTTTCTCTGTCTCGGATTCAAGCTATTGATTTGCAGGTCAAAAGGATTATTCAGAATTCTTCTCTTTCAGCCCGTTTGATACTCCAAGCCTTGGGATCCATGTCAGTGGCAATCATTCTTGTACCGTTGGCCAGGTTCCATATGAGAATCCTCCAGTGGACACTTGCAACTCGGTGGTCTATCCTCCTTCACACATTATCCAAGCCATTCAAGGTAATTCAAACTTGAAATAATTACTTTATCTTGTGGATCCACTCCAATCAAATACATGAAGGCCTTCCCTTTGTTCTTCCTCAGCTCAAGGCCACACTGACAATGGACTCCTCTAACGTCTGGTTGGGGAGCAGTACTCGAGAAGGACAGTCCAAGGCTCATGGTCACCCGAAGAGGCCAACGCGCACATATCTAGATCCTGCAAATGAGTGTTGCAGGCCTTTCAAGACAGTCTCTCAATTTAGACAGATAACATGTCGGTGGTCAGGCACATCAATAGGCAAGGGGGAACCAGAACTTGCCCTCTTTGTTTAGAATCTGTTAGAGTATAGCAATGGGTGATTTCATCCAGTCATTTTCTGATAGCAATGCACTTCCTTGAGAAGTCCAACGTGATTGCAGACAAGTTAATCAGGTCCATACTGATGCCTCGAGTGGTCTCTCAATATCAAAGTGACAGAGATAATTTTCCATCGGTGGGGCCAGCAATGCTGCAGTCTTTTTGCATTTCCCCTGAACAACAAGTGCAGCAGGTTCTTTGCCCTGATCCGCCCAGTGGGGGAGTCCGTGAGGGGCGCTCTGCTTCAGGCTTGGTCCCCCGGTCTCCTTTATGCTTACCCCCCATTACCCCTCGTTCCCAAATTTCTCTAGAAAGCGTATCAATTGAAAAGCACAGTAATTCCATTCCCCCTTACTGGCATTGTCAGATGTGGTTTCCCTTCCTTTGTCCTCATCTTCTGCATTTGTCATGGATTCTGGATCCAACTCCAGACCTCCTGTCTCACCAGATAGCCATGACTCGTCTGGACATTTCAGGCCTCAAGTGACCACATGGTTTCTCCAGTTCCTTTGATTGCTAGACAGCCCAGGCTTTCCTCTACTGTCCATCATATTCTGTTGCCTTCCCATAAAGCTTCCACTAGAAAGATTCACAAAAGTAAACGGAAAACATTTGTTTTTTTGGGCCCATAGAAAGACTAGACCCTTTTTCAGAACCAATTTTAAAGGTTCTTGACTTTTTACCTACAATTTTCAGTGAGGGTGCTAGCTCCTCAACTGTCAGAGTACAATTAGCAGCCATTTCCAAATTTCTTGTAGGAGTAAATAGTTCTACTTTAGCTTCCTCCAAGCTTTTTAAAGCTTTTCTCAGAGGAGCCTACTTAGTCAGGCCTCCTTTAAAGGATCCCAGTCCTCCTCTGGATTTCAGTATTGTTCTTCAGGCTTTGATTCAGTTCCCCTTCAAATCATCAGCTAATTCTGATCTGAAGTTTTTGACCTGGAAAACTGTTTTCCTAGTTACTATTACCTCTGCCAGCAGACTGTCTGAACATCAGGCACTGTCTTGTAGACCTACTTATTTAATTTTTCACAAGGATAGAGTCTCTTTATGGATTAATTCTTCCTTTTTATCAAAGGTGGTGTTGGTATCTAATATTAATCAGATCATCGATCTCTCAGTCTTCTTTCCTAAATTTTCAAACAAAGGAGAGTACATGTTACATCTTTTGGATGTCCACAGACCGTTACAGTTCTACCTTCACAAAGCCAAAGATTTGAAAAAATTTGATCATTTATTTCATTTTCTGATTCAAATTTAGGAAAACTAGTATCTAAAGTGACTTTGGCCAAATGGTTAACTGATTGTATTACTTTTGTTTATGAGAAAGCGGGTTTGCCTTTACCAAAACCTGCAAGAGCCCATTCCACTAGGTCTATGGCAGCTTCATAAGCCTTTTTGTATAGAACTTGCTTGGATGATGTTTGTGCAGCTGTAGCTTGTGCTAATCCCCATACCTTTATTGCTCATTACAAATTGGATCTGGTCTCTAAAAGAAGAGCAACCTTTGGCTCAGCTTTGCTCTGGAATAGCCTTCCATAGAGTCCTTCTGAAATTTAGGTAGCTGGAGACTGTCCCAGCTGTTGAGGAATGAATGAAAATGACAACAGCAGATGAAGAAGTTATGTACTCGCCATAACGTTCCATCTGTGTTGTCCATTTTCTTTCTTCCTTACTTCCCATCTGCCTATCCCCTCCTTGTTTTACTCCTGGAGAGATCAAAGGGTACTGGAGGAACCTCTGATGTCCTTCTATTCCTTTGTTGCAGTATTCTGCATATGGGTTTACCTTTTTAGTCTCGTGTACGTACGGCCATTATCCAAAAGCTTTCAGTCCCTCCTAAGTGCACGAGATGTTAGATCTAGGCAAGAGTACGTGGGCGATAAAAGTGACGTCGGCATGCACCAGCCCTCAGAACTTTCCAGCCAACAGTCGTACGCCAGGTGTTCCTGCTTTTGCTAACGACCGTTTCAAGCTAAGTACCCCACTGGGGACCTTTTCAGTTCTTTCTTCCTTTTGTATTACTGCCTTTTCATGTCATCCAGAAAGGGTAAATGTCAGTGCAGCTGTCAGATCCCTCTTAAAGACACCCACAATAAGTGTTTTGTTCTGTCTCGGACGGTCACACGATTATAAGGCCTGCTCTATTTGCCAGACGTTCCTTCCGAAAACGTTGCGCAGTTGTCTGGATGCACTCAATTTGTACTTAGAGAACCAATGTCTAAAACAACTTGCTTTGCGTATCGAGGGCTCATCGGATGTCGCCTCTGAACTGCCAAAAAAAAGAAGGCCAGATCTTTACGGTCTATAACGCTTGCTGAGCCTCTTCCTGCCGATCCACAGCCTGTGGCCGACATGGGCCTGGCCTTAGGATCTGGACCCGGATCTGCCGCACCAGATGTCGCAGGTACCTCTGAGGAAGCCGTACTACCAGTGAGCAAGATCATGTCTGCAGAGGCTATTCCAGTGACACTTTCGGTCGCCGGGAGGGGGAACCAGTGTGTTCAGGGGGGGGAACCTTCCAGTTCCTTGCCTCAGACTTTGATGCCTGCTCCTAAACAGATGCCCATTGGGACTCTCAAGAGGAGAGAAAAAAGGAAGCATATTTCCCAGCCAGCAGAAAGTATTCCAGACTGGCAGGCTTTTAGTCAAAGCCTTTTCTCAGCTTTCATGACCCTGAGGCCTACATCAGCTGCTTCTGCTCCTGCACCTTCTCCTCCTCTCCTTAGTCCTAGGCCTCAACCTGCAGAGACCATTACTAGGGAAGAGGACATCAGTTCAGATTCCTCAGATGATTCCCTCTCTTATAATTCACAACTCTCTTCTCCCTTAGGATATGGATCCCCAGAGGAAGAATCTGTCGACCCAGATTCCCCTGTTGAAGACTTGATCTTCTCTGAAAATGTTTTTAAAATGAAGGAACAATTCAAATAGGAATCCACAGACATGTCTGAAATACAAAAGAGGTACTGTGACCTCATTCAAATGGAAACACCAAGCTCTTCTGCCATTCCTGTTATACTGCCTGCCTTTTTAGATGCCTTTTCTTCTGCATCTCTCAAACTGGACTCGGAACCTCCTGGTCCTTGTAGAGCAGACAGACTGTACAAAGTCCAAGATTCAGCTAAGCACTTAAGTGCCCTCCTGCAGATCCAGCTACCATTTCTGTCTCCACAGACAAAGCTTCCAAACCCTTGCCTACCACCACTATCCTTCCTGCTGACAAAGACAGCAAAACTATGGAAAGGCTTGGCAAAAAGATTTACACCTCTTCCACTTTGGCATTTAGAGCTACTAATTACCATACCCATGTGGCAAAGTACGCCCCGTCTCTTCTAGACTCTGCCACCAGACTGTTGGCAGACATTCCAGACTCCTCAGCCAAATCAGCTGTGTCTTCTCTACTGGCCCTTGAATTCCAAGTCACCAGGCATTCAATTAAATGTAACTACAATGCTGCAGAATCCTCAGCAAGGTCATTAGCTTCAGTTTTTGCACTTCGCAAATGTTCCAGGTTGCGCTTGCAATCCCTGCCAGATAATTACAGGGCTAAGCTCAATAATCCACCACTTGACAATGCTGCCTTGTTCAGCTCAAAAGTAGCAGATCTTTTCAAATCCCTGCAACAAAAAGGAAAAGAGATGCAGGATCTTGAACATCTGCTAGTTTCTGCTGTACCTAAATTTTACAGGAACTATCCTCCAAAAACACAGTTCTTTAGGAAACGCTCCAGTCCTGCTCCTCAAACTAGACACAAGCAAGCAAGAAAGAAAAATCTTTCAGCTAGAGCACCTTCCTCCTCTAGTCAAAGGACAACCTTTCAGGACAGGGCAGGTAATGTCTTGACAACCTGTGAACTACCTGCCACTCCTGCCTCCTCCACCAGCTGCCTCCATCCTACTATCTGCTTGCCTTTCCCATTGCCTCCTCTTTGGAATCAGATCACTTCAGACAAGTGGGTCCTCTCCATCCTCCAAGATGGTTACTTCCTGTCTTGGATAACCTCTCCAGCAAGTCTAGGCAAGCCACAACCTCTTGCTCACCAACTGCCCTTCCTGCTACCAGTACAACAGTTCCTTTTAAACCAGGGCACTATAGAAAGAATACCTCCCTCCCAACTTGGGAAAGGGTTCTACTCAAGGATTTTCTTAGTTCCCAGAAAAGAAGGGCCATGGAGACCCATCCTAGACCTTTCAAGGCGCAATCCTTTCTTAAAGGTCCCAACTTTCAAAATGCTGACCCTGCCAACTCTATTCCCTCTTATTATGGGCAAAGGCTTCCTAGCTATACTAGACATCAAGGATGCCTGCTTACACATTCCCATAAGACCCCCACACAGGAAATACTTAAGATTCTTAGTGAGCTCCTCACATTTGCAGTTCACTGCCTTGCCTTTTGGACTTTCAACGAAACCCAGCGTCTTCACCAAATGCCTGGCTCCAGTAATAGCCTTTTGCAGGGCAAAAGGGATACAAATATTCCCTTATCAGGACGACATGCTTTTACAGGCTGCCAGCCAAAAACACTCCTAACCCATATCCAGTTTGTGGTGTCTCTCCTACAGGCTCATGAGTTCCAAATAAACTTCCCAAAGTCCAACCTCACACCGACCCAAGACATGTTCTTAGGGTGCAGAATCCGCACAGACTTGATGGAGGCATACCTGCCCCCAGCAAAGGTGAATTCTCTTACAGAGCACCTGCAAGGGATTCTACTATCCCCACATCTGACTGCAAGGTAGTACCTCAAGCTGCTGGGTTACATGGCAGCTACCATTCCCATGCTACCCCTAGCTCAATTACACATGAGAAAACTACAGTGGTACCTATGCTCTCTCTGGAAACAGCACAACCACCCACTGGAGCACATTGTGCCTTTGCTTCCATGCCTAACACAGGAGATATTATAGTGGGTGGCCCAGGTGAAGCTCAACCCAGGACTCCCCCCTCCAACCACCTTAACCTTCTCAAGTCATGCATACAGACGTCTCAGACCTAGGGTTTGAGGGGGGGGGCACTCTCTGCCATCGAAAAGTTCAAGGCCTGTGGACATAGGCAGTAAACAGAACACATCATTGCCAGAGAAATTAGGGCAATTCTCCTTGCCCTTCAGGCATTCGCTGCTTTCCTTCAGAAGGGATCCTCCTGATGTACACAGGCAACACCACAGTCCTGTGGTATATCAACAAAGAAGGAGGGATCAAGTCCTACCTACTCTGCAGACTTACTATACTAGTGTGGGAAGTAGCCACATCAAAGGGAATTACCCTGAAAGCAGCGTACATTCCCTCTCTCCACAACTCCCAAGCAGATTTTTTGAGCAGAACCAGCAGAAACAATCACGAATGGATGCTCCACAGGGATATCTTCCTGGACATGGTCCAGAGATGGGGTACACCACAAATAGACCTGTTTTCCTCCACCAACAACAGGCAACTTCCTGAATACTGTACCAGGACACCAGACCCACAGGCACCGGCAACAGATGCCTTCACTATATCATGGAAGGGGAAATACCTTTATGCATTTCCCCTCCCTCTCATTCAGAGGGTCCTGCTACAGATTTAGCAGGACAATCTGAAAATCTTGCTGGTGAGTCCCTACTGGCTCCGACAGCATTGGATGTTCATCGTGTTACACTGCTGCAGTCATTACACTTGGGTTATCCTGCCGTCAGGTGGTTCCCCAGTCGGCCTGAGTTCCAAAGTCTTGGTCCGGCGTCAGTTGCTGTCGCCTCCTCCCTGACGTCAGTGCGGCATGGGTATATAAGATGCAGCCGACGCCATTTTCTCCAGTCTTTCTTGTCGTGCAGTGCCCGAAGCAAAAGCAGTTCGCAAGTGCCAGTCGGCAGTCGCCTGAGATTTTCATTCCGAATTCAGAACCAAAGTCTTCTACAAAGCTAAGTACCTCGTTGGGGAAACTACCGACGAGCGGAATACATAAAAAGTGCTAAGGCAAGGATAGGCATCCGAGGCCGAAAACTGACGACGAAGCCTCTTCTAGGACAGTCGCCAGTTCTCCGGTTTTCAGCGATGCGCCTTCGCAGCCCCTGACGACTGCTTCTGTAGAACCACAGGCTGCCTCCTTGACTCCCACATGGAGATGGCTGGGCCTTCGGACACACAAGTTATTCAGCCTACCGAAACTAACCCTTCAGAGGGATCCAGAGTAGCTGAGCTACCTGCTGCTTCAGAGGGTGTTTTCAGACTTACTCAGTTAAGCATTAAATCCTCTGCTAAGCCTAAGCCAGCTTTAAAATCAAAGAAACAAATACAGCATTCTCCAGCACAGGCCTCCATGCCTAAGAAACAAATGCTCAAGATGGCTGAAGACCTCATCACTCTGATCAGGGGGTCCCATCCCCCTCCTGATAAAAGGCCTAGACAGGATGCAGACTATCACTCATCCGACCAGGTGTCCATCTCTTCATATTCATCCTCCGACCTAGGATATTCCTTACCCCCTTATGAGGATTCTGATGCTGAGGAGTCAATTCCATCAGCCTCTACGCCTGAGGATTACTCCTTTGGGGAAACCTTGCATACCATGAGGGAGCATTTCCATTGGGAAGGCCAAGATTACTCAGAATCCAAGAAAAGGCCCAGAGACTTCCTTTTATTACCTCAACACAGACCCCTTTCTATTTCACCAGTGTTAGATATTGTGGATGATGTGTATACTGAATCCAGCCTAAATCCTGATTCCTTACCTCCAGCCCCAGTTAAACCTGACAGATACTACAGAGTCCCCCTCTCTCACAAATTTCTGTACAAAAGCCCTGTTGCTGACCCTGAAACTATTTCCCAGGGACCCAAAGGGGTTAAGGCCTCATCAGCCAAGAATCCAGTTCCCTCTGACAGAGATTCCAGAGCATGAGACAGATGGGGAAAGAAAGTATATACGTCTGCAACTTTAGCAATGAGAGCCTTAAATTGCCAGTTTCACATGCTAAAATATCAGCAGTTTCTACTGTCTCAGTTGAAACAAAAAATGCTTCCAGATTCAGATCCTCCTACTTTTAAAGAAATGCAGGATTTATTGCATGCAGCTGAACAGGTTGGAAAACATACTTTGCAATGTGGTTTTGACTCTTTAGAGGCCTCCTGTGGAGCAGCCGTTACAGGCTCTGTCATTAGAAGACATGCTTGGTTAAAAGAACATACGTTACCAGACCATGTTAAAGCAAAATTATTGGATGCATCTTTGCAGCAGGATATGTTATTTGGAGTTAAGGCAGAAGAGGTATTAAAGAAAATGGAGGATAAGGCAAAATCTATGCAAACAGTGAAAGATTTCTTACAGGTTCAGCCTCCTAGATTTAGCAGAAATTGGCCAACTAAGAATTGGTCCTTTCCAGTTACAGACAGACCTCAAAGGGGCAGATACAGACGTCCAAGAGGTAGAGGTCAACCACAAGGTCCTTACAGGTCTTGACAGTGGGTTGCATCAGGCCAGAAAGAAGGGGAAGACAGGCCCCAACCATATAAAAAGCAGCCCCAATGACTTCCCGCTATAGCTGCCAAACAACTCTCTTGGCAGCCCCCTTGGGAGGAAAACTGGCACTTTTTTATCACAATTGGCATATGATCACCAAAGACAAATGGGTTCTCAACATTGTATCTCAAGGTTACAGGTTCCACTTTCACACTCTGCCAAGGTTAAAAGGAATGCCAAATCTGTCACCAAATCAATGGGCAGAGGCTCAAAAACAAATTACAGCACTCATGGATATGAGAGCTATTCAAAAGGTACCACCACAGGAGCAAGGATTTTACTCAAGACTCTTTCTAGTTCCCAGGAAGGACAAAGCCTGGAGGCCCATTCTGGATCTTTCTTCTCGAAACACTTACCTGGATGTTCCGAAATTCAAAATGTTGACACTACAGCAGCTTCTTCCCATGCTGGGCAAGAAAGCTTGGCTCGTGACATTGGACCTCAAGGAGGCTTTTCTGCATGTCCCTATCAGACAAAACTGCAGAAGATACCTCAGATTCATAGCTGGTTCAATGCATTATCATTTCTCTGCACTGCCCTTTGGCTTATCTACTGCGCCCAGGGTCTTCACAAAGTGCCTGGCACCAGTAATTGCATTTTGCAGACAGAAAGGAATTCAAATTTATCCATACCTGGACGACTGCCTGATTCAAGCAGAGAGCAAGGATATTCTTCTAAAGCATCCGACGTTTGTAAAAAAGTTATTAAGTTGCCTGGGGTACACAGTAAACGAAAATAAATCAAAACTAGTGCCCTCACAAGAGATAATATTCCCGGGTGCCAGCTTGAACACAACGGCCCAGATGGCTTATCTCAAGCCAGACAAGCAAGGACAACTGACTCAATACTTTCAATTGATGGCAACAAAGACTCAACTCCCTGCAAGAAAAATTCTGCAGGCCTTGAGTTACATGACATCTTGCATACTACTAATTCCATATGCCAGACTGCATATCAGGAAACTACAATCGTGCCTAAAGAATGTATGGTCTCAACACTGTCAAAGTTTGGAAACAATTATACCACTAATTCCTTGCCTTCAACAGGAGTTTCAATGGTGGGCTCAAACTTGTCACCTCAACAAGGGACAGCCTTTTACTCAACCCACAGCCAGGCAAACACTGACAACAGATGCATCGGATTACGCCTGGGGAGCACACATGGCAGGCAACTGTATTCAGGGCAAGTGGCCCACAGAACAAAGGCATCTTCACATCAATCAAAAAGAGATGCTAGCTGTACAAAATGCACTTATAGCTTTCGAGGACCTGCTGCATCCAGGACAACTACTACTAAAGACAGACAACACTACAGTTATGTGGTGCATAAACAAGCAAGGGGGCACTCACTCCTACCCCCTCTGCAGGCAAGCCATGACCTTGTGGAACACAGCTCTAAACTATCAAGTTCATCTGCAAGCACAATTCCTGCCAGGAGAGAAAAACACACTGGCAGACGACTTAAGCAGAAACTTCATGGATCCCCACGAATGGGAATTGCATCCACAGATATTCCGAATGATAACACAGAAATGGTGGAGCCCGGACATAGATCTGTTTGCATCCCCAATGAACTGCCAGCTACAGAAATTCTGCACAAGGAGTTACCATCCACAAGCATGGAAAGTGGATGCCCTCTCATTCAGCTGGAAAAACCTACAAGTATACGCTTTCCCACCACTACCTCTCCTGCCAAAGGTACTCATAAAAGCCAGGCAAGAAGAGCCAAAGATGATCCTGATTGCACCAGACTAGCCACGCCAGCACTGGTACCCAATCTTAAAGAACTTAGCTCAAGGACCACCCTGGATTTTGCCTCAAATCCCACATCTGCTGACTCAGCACAACAATCAGATACTACACAGCCAGCTAAAGACCTTAAACCTAGCTGTATGGAAGATTCCTTAGTCAAGCAGGCAATGCCGCTCTCCAAAGCTGTTATGGATGTCATTCTGGGGGCCAGAAGGCCTAGTACGAGGAAAGCCTATTTGGATAAATGGAAGAGATTCTGTGCCTGGAACCAAGCACGCAACCTTGACCCTCATGTTCCAAACATTCCTCAGATACTACAATATTTAACTGAGATGCTGGACAAAGGACTCTCCTTCTCATCCATCATGATCCACGCGTCTGCCATCTCTGCTCATTACAAAACGGAGCCACCAATTTTCTCTAATCCTTTGCTAAGGCAGTACCTCAGAGGGGCTAAAAACATAAGACCGCCCCGTAGAGCACCTACTCCAACTTGGGACCTCAATTTTGTTTTGGAAAAATTGACTTTACCTCCTTTTGAGCCAGCTAACACAGCAGAATTTAAATATATCTCTTGGAAAACTGCTCTACTCCTGGCAATAACATCAGCATGAAGAGTTTCAGAATTACAGGCACTAATGGCAGTGAAACCTTTCCTCATTTTCCACCAGGACAGGGTGTCTTTAAGAACTAACCCTACGTTTATGCCAAAGGTGGTATCCAGTGTGGCTCTAAACCAAACTATTCATTTGCCAACTTTTTATCCAAAACCACAGAATAAAGGGGAGAGACTACTGCATTCCTTGGACATTCATAGGCAGTTACACTTCTACTTGGACAAAACCAAAGCTTTCAGGAAATCTGAGCAATTGGTAGCATATGCTGCAGGAGCACAGGGAAAAGCCATTTCAAAACAGACTATTTCAAAATGGATAGGACATTGTATACGTTTCTACTATACACACCATGGGAAACCTGTACCTAGCAGCATTAGATCTCACTCCACTAGGGCAACAGCCACTTCAACTGCCTACCTCAGAGGAGTACCTACCAAGGATTTTTGGAAGTAGCAACTTGGAGTTCTGTGCAGACCTTCACCAAGCATTACCATCTGCCTCTATACTCTAAATCCAGAGCTGGCTTTGCCACTGCAGTACTGCAGGGCCTTATAGCCACCCCTAATGCCTTATAGAACCAGCCACCCAACCTCAGCTTTGGGATTCTACCCAAGTGTAATGACTGCAGCAGTGTAACACGATGAACATAGTACAGTTTTGTACCTACCATAAATGTAGATGTTCGAGTGTATACACTGCTGCAGTCCAGGTTACCCTCCCTCCTTCCCCTCTTACTTGCTGGTACGTCCCTATGTCTTCTACCCTTTACTACCTATGGGGAGTATTTGCTGGTAGCTGAAAGTTGTTGTTTGCTTTTATTATATATGTTTTATTAGTAATTTGAATTGCCTACCTATTTGGGGGGCACCTGACATCTGGGGCAAGAAAAACTGAAGAAAATGGCGTTGGCTGCATCTTATATACCCCTGCCGCACTGACGTCAGGGAGGAGGCGACAGCAACTGACGCCGGACCAAGACTTTGGAACTCAGGCCGACTGGGGAACTGCCTGACGGCAGGATAACCCAAGTGTAATGACTGCAGCAGTGTATACACTCGAACATCTACATTTATGGTAGGTACAAAACTGTACTTTCCCCTTACTCCTTTAATTGTCCAAGGGCAATCACCACAAGTTACCACACAGAGTGGACCTTCTCACACAGCACAAGGGATCTTTAATCCACCCACAGTGGCAGCTGCTACACCTGACCCTGTGGCGGAAAGGTTTCTGATCCCATACGGACACCTTTACACTCAGGACATGCTCAATGTCCTGCAGGAGACCAGGAAACCTAACGCTAGAAAATTTTATCTGTTTAAATGGAAAAGGTTAAATGTGAGAGTGTTCGATCTCGCCGTTTGTTCTTACACATGGGTTCGGAGCCGATCCTCGGCTCCGTGTCGGCCGCCTGCAAGCTCTGCATCGAGAAGAAGCTCGAGATCACCTAATACCCACAATCCCTCTCTGCCTTTACCCCAGATCTAGTTTGCTGCTGCAGCGTTCGCATCACTGGGTCGAGCTCGAGCACCTAAGATAAGATTAAGAATTTATTCTTGTATTTTTCTTGGTACTTTTATCATATAAAGTTGTTTAGTGATATATTGTGTGTGTGTGGTAAGGTTGAGGGATACTCGGTTCCGTTAAGTTTGTTTAAACTTATTTAGAGTTCTCTTCGGGGCCTACCACCCCTTACTTGGATTTGACAACCGGATTGACTACATTACTGGATTTGACAATTTCACCGGACTTGACTACTTTACTGGATTTGACTTTTCCCTTTTTCATTAGTGACATGTCTGAGAAGGCTAAATCGGGGTTTAAGCGTTGCCAATGTGGGCAAAAGATGTCAGTAACTGACAATCATAGTTCCTGCGTCTACTGTCTTGGCCCTCTCCATCTGCAAGAAGACTGCTCTATTTGTCTTTTTTCAGTGGGAGGGTCATGACAGATAGGCGCAGGAAACTAATGGATAGAGGTTTGTTAAAACCTTCCTTTCAAGAGGCTCTGGATGCTTCTGACCAGGCATCCAAATCCTCGAAGGAATCGAAGATGTCGGAGCCCAAGTCATCGGCTCCGAGCTCTTCAGCTAAAGTTAGATCACCGGTTCCACAGACTTCAGGGCCGAGTGTTCAACTGTTGTCAGTTTCCGAGCCTCGAGTCTTGGAACCGGTGATGGAGCTCCCTCCCCCGACACTGTTGAGGTCGGCTCCGTCTTCGATTCCTTCGACCCGTTCTTCCAAGCCCCTCTCCGACACCGATGTGGACCGGGTGGTGCAGAAATTATTGGAACATATGGCCCTATCCAAACTTATCTCAGTTACCACCCAATTGGTGTCGAAACTTGAAGGCCTTCCATTATCTCCATCCCTTCCTCCTCCGAGACCTGTCCAGTCCTTGGAGCCGGAGGAGGTTGATCTGCTGATTGTGGAGCCCTCGGTGCCAGAACCGTCCTTTTCTCGGTCGGCTCCGTTCACCTCGACTCCGTCGGATCCGGTACCGGAGTCTCGGAGCCGAAGATCCATCCTTGGTTCCGGGGCCGAGAGTCGAACCGATGTTTCGGTTCCGACTCTTCCTCTCGGGGCCTCGGCTCGGATCGATTCGGCTCCGTCCTTGGGGTCGATGCCTTCGGTGCCTGTTTCGGGATTCTTCCCATTTCTTCGGAACCGGGAGATACCTCGACTCGGGACCCGGGGGCCTTCGATCTCATGAGGAAGGTGTTGTCTACCCAGACAACCACATCAGTAGAAGCAGCCTCTCCTCCCCATAAAGGACCGTTATCTTCCTCTGCACCAACGGCCACATCCAAGCGACGAGCACCGGTGTCTCAGCCACCCCTGGAGGGTGCCCCTCTTCCTCGGAGGCTTCTTGGATGCTCCCCAAGAAGTCCCTAGGAAAAGATTGTGTAAGAGGAGACACTTAGATTCTCCACAAGAATCTTTGACATCCGATACTGACTTGGATGAGTCAGAAGGGTCCCCAAAGTCACCTTCAGAAGATGTCTCTTTTTCTGACATCTTGGAGATCCTAAAGCAGAGAGGTGATTGGCAGTCCCTTCCCCCTTCTGAGGATGAGTCAGTCTTGCTGAAGGCATTCGGTGCTCGCCCTTCCTCCTCCTGGGTCACTCCGCCCTTCGATGAGTTAATGGAGCTGATCGCTCGAAGGGCGTGGGAGACACCTGACACAGTGGAACCAGTCCCTAGGAAGCCTAATAAGTACATCACTGCACCCCAGGACAAGGCTTACCTCACAAAGGGAGTTCCAGTGGACGCCATGGTGGTGGCAGCGGCCACGAAAAAGGAGATGTCGGAATCTTCCTCATCTGTCCATCCGCCTAACAGAGATTCTAGGACTATGGACAGATACAGGAAGCGCATTTTTAGTTCAGCGGCTTTTTCTATGCGATCCCTGAACTATTTGACCCATTTTACACGTTTACAGAGGGATCTAATCAAAGAGCTGGGAGATACCCTCCAGGGTACTACAGATGCTGCTGTTTCAGAGAAAGTTACAGCACATCTCAATACCCTTACATCCATTGTGAACTCATCCATGAGGCTAATATCATACGCAGCCGAGGGATCGAGTAGGGCAGCAGCTTCAGCGATTGCTCTCGCAGACAATCCTGGATGCGCTTATGTTCATTTGCGGAAGCCTTCAAGTCTTCCTTTACTAACGCCCCATTTGATGGTGCCACTCTCTTTGGCCCCAAAGTAAAGGAGACCCTTACCCGGTGTGAACAAGAGGGAAAGACTCTGTCTGCTGTCGGAGTCCGTTTTTCCACCCCATCCAGACCGTACCCCAAAGGGCAACGCGGTGGAAAAATGTGGTTTCGAAAACCCCAAGGATCTTTCCCAGGCACACAGGGTGATGCCCCCTCTAGAGGCAGAGGAGGGGGCAGAGGTCGAAGACGCCGCCCTGGCGGCAGAGGGGTCCACAAAACCAAGGTGACAGGGATACACCCCCTGGAAAACCCTTCCAGCACTCCTGAGAGGAGGCCCGACTGTCCTGCTCTGGAGGCAGTCGGAGGTCACTTAGCTTTATACCCTCAGGCCTGGCAGAATCTTACTACAGACAACTGGGTAAAAAGCGTGGTTACCAGAGGTTACAAAATACCCTTTCAATCCACTCCCATTCCAAAGAAAAGACTCCCAGATGTGCCGCCCCATCTGCGAGACCCAGCAGCTATAGAAGTTTCAAAGCTGCTAGAAAAGAGTCATCCAACCAGTCCCAGCGGACCAAATAGGATTCGGAACTTACTCAAGGTTCTTTTTAGTTCCAAAGAAGACAGGGGATTGGAGGCCGATTCTGGACCTAAGCAACCTCAACACCTTTGTCAAGAAAGAAAAGTTCCGAATGGTCACGCTTCAATCGATCCTTCCATTCTTACAGAAGGACAACTGGATGTGCTCAATAGATCTGACGGACGCATACTACCACATCAAAATGGCCAGGGCGTCCAGGGATCACTTGCGCTTCCGGCTGGGAGCCAGTCACTATCAGTTTCGAGCCCTGCCCTTTGGTCTAACCTCAGCCCCCAGGGTTTTCACCAAATGCATGGCAGTGGTAGCGTCTCATCTGAGACGCCTAGGATTCCAGGTGTTTCCGTATCTGGACAACTGGCTCCTTTCTGCCACCACCCGGCGTCAACTGATACAGGCCAGGGATTACACTCTACAACTTTGTGTTCACCTCGGAATTTCCGTAAATTTCGAAAAATCCTTACTACAGCCATCACAGCATATCTTATTCATAGGAGCGGAATTAGATACGCATCATTTAACACTAAGACTCCCTCCAGAGAGGATAGTCTCACTACAAACCCACATTTCACTCCTCCTGTCATCAAAAAAATCCCCGGCAAAGCTGGTTCTGAAGGTCTTGGGTCTCATGGCCGCTTCTCTCATTGCGATACCATTGGGAAAACTGCACATGAGAGTTCTACAATGGCTACTGTTTGCACAATGGTCGTTCCAACAGCTACCTCTGACACACGAAATTCTGATTACAAAATCATGCAAATCACACCTAACTTGGTGGCTTCAGACTTGCAACCTTTCCAGCGGAAGACCATTTGTGCTACCCACGCCGATAGCGACAATAACCACGGACGCTTCCCTGATAGGGTGGGGGGGCATTTTTCAGGGACAGACAGTCCAAGGCGAATGGACCAATTTGGAGTACAATCTGCACATCAATGTTCTAGAGTTGAGGGCAGTGTTTCTAGCGTTGCAACACTTTGCTCCCCTTCTTCCTCTAGGGACTATTGCAGTTCAGACAGACAACATGTCTGTAGTCTGGTACATAAACAAGCAAGGGGGAACCAGGTCTTATCAGCTATGCAGAGAGGCCATAAGAATTTGGCAATGGGAGGAGTCCACGGGTCGCTTTCTGATCGCAACGCACATCCCGGGGTCATCCAACGTCATAGCCGACAGGCTGAGCAGGGCAATCCTGTTGCCTCACGAGTGGTCCCTCAAACAGTCAATTGCGAAGACGATTTTTCGCAAGTGGGGCCAGCCTTCCTGCAATCTTTTTGCGTCTCCAATGAACGCCAAATGCAGGAGCTACTTTGCCCTATTACCCCCTCCAGGGGAAGTCCCCAGGGACGCGCTGGTGCACGATGGGCCCTCGGGTCTCCTGTACGCTTTTCCTCCCTTTCCCCTGATTGCAAAGTTTCTGCAGAAAGCCAACAACCTTCAAAGGACGATAATCCTCATTGCCCCATTCTGGCCTCGTCAAATTTGGTTCCCCTTTCTATTGCAACACCGCATTCGGGGACCTTGGATTCTGGACCCAGAGCCAGATCTACTGACTCACTCGTCAGGAGCTCCTCACCCATCTCTCGAATCACTCCATCTAGCAGCTTGGCTGCTCCGCTTCCCTTTCTAGCCAGGTCTGACTCTCTTACACCGGCAGTTCAGAATATATTAGTGGCTTCTCATAAAGCTTCCACTACAAAGACCTACTCCAGTAAATGGAAGCGTTTCATTTTCTGGGCGAATTCACATCATTTGGACCCTGTAATAGCTCCGTTAAACAAGATCTTGGAGTTTTTGACAGAATTGTTCCATGAAGGAGCTTCTCCTGCCACTTTAAGAGTGCAATTGGCTGCCATTTCCAACTTTCATGTGGAAGAATGTGGGGCACCTGTTATGGCTCACA